>NW_021703782.1:100260495-100409078 GCF_005190385.1 Monodon monoceros
TGTGCTCCGCAACGGGAGAGGCCACAACAGTGAGAGACCCGCGAACCAAAAAAAAAAAAAAAAAAAAAAAAAAAAGAATGCTGGGATTAGCCCCATCTGAATTCTCAGCTCAACTCCGCCCGATGACGCTCCTCCTCCGGCTGCCTCTGGCCTCACTTGCCCCCGGAAGAGGGAAGGCTGTGGAGGGAGGGTCGTGTTCCGGGGGCAAGGGTGCTGCTGCCTGAGAATCCCGAGGAGTGGGAATGCCAGGCCAACGAGGGGTGGCAACAGACAGAGGTCCTGTCCCCCGCTGTGCCTCCAACTCTGAGCAACTCCCTGCGTGTGCCTCGCTGTTTCCCACCCCCCTCCCCAATCAGATGAAAAGGTGGGGCTGGTGTCTCGGACTCTGCATCGCATGCCAGCTCTGGGGGTTCACGGCACCCCTCATGCCCAGCCACACGCTCTCAGCGAATAACCCCCCCAGAGGAGCAGTTGGTGCGTTCAGACCATGTGATGAGGCTCCAGAAACCAGAGTCAGAGGGGAGATCACAGCCTTTGGGTGGAGGGAGGGCACTCTGGGGAGGGAGCCGGTGGCCCGAGCCAACAGCCATGCTGAATCCAAAGCTCTACCTGGTTCCCATCGGAACAGCTGAGCAGTCACGGTCTAAATAAGACTCCTTCCCCCTCAGCCAAGATGGGAGGCCCTGGAACCAGCAAGGGGCCGTTTCATGTGGGAAGAAGTGAAAGTTTTCAGAGACCTCTGCCTGTTTCCTGTTCTCCCTCCTAGAAGGAGATCCCCCCCTCTCAAGGGGCCAGCTCCCAGTCGCAGCCTGTTGACCCCGTTTGCTCCCCTGGCTGGCCGACAGCACAGTTTCCAGGTGACATGAACAGTGACATAAACAAGTCACTCTCATCCAGAGGAGTTCAAGTCCCTCAGGCTTTTACGCCAGTGGCAATCTGTCAGCTCTCCTCTCCCGGTGTCCTGCTAGCCCAGCCTCCCTCCTAAAGGTGGCCACACCATTTACAGCATCCATGCCGGACAGCCTCTGCCTGAAGCCTTCCAGTGAGGGGGAACTCACCACCCACCCGAGTAGTCTGGTTCATCTCTGGACTTTTCTGATTGTAAGACACATCTTTTCAGTGTGGAACTGAGCTCTGCTTCCCAGAATGTTATTATTAATAATAAGGACTGCCTTTCATTTACATACACCATCTCATTTAATCCTTTCTACAATCACTAATGAGCCCTCCATTCACCAGACAGGGAATCTGAGGCTCAGAGGTTGAGTAACACAGACCAGCAGATAGCAGAACCAACAGCTCCTCAGAGATAGGACCCCTGACTCTTTCCTCTCCAAGCAAAACATCACCTTCCCTGGCACACTTCAGGAAAGCCGTGCCCACAAGCATTTATTCCATCAGTAAACACTTGGAGGACATTTACTCAGTCCTGGGACTGCTGGGACTGGGGTGCGCACAGAATGAATCACATCCACTGCCTGCACTTGTCAAGCCCAAGTCTGGTGAGAGGGACACGTGTGCCCACAAATGCCAAGTGCTCTCTGCGGACCTCAGCTACTGCCATTGTGTTAACCAGGCTGGTGCTGGCACAGAGCCAGGGCTGCATAGGTGTCCCCTGGTGGAAGTCACTGCTCCTCTCTACCCCTCATCTTGTTCTTCTGTTCTGTTTTACCATCCTCCTGTTTTTGACATCTGGGCTTTGCCTTTTCACAGCAACCCTTCCTGGTGTGGGTAGTTTCTCAGAGCCTGTAAAATCAAGGTGCTTTCCCTAGGACACTTCTGATTTATGCTTGTCGTGGATCAGTTTTCAGGTCAATGTTTTAGTGCCCCCTTTCACTCTCAAAGGTGTGTAGGTCTGGGGGATAAATCATAGGGTCACTCTATGTAAAAACTGTTCAATAAAATAAAGAGGGTTCAACAAAGTCCCCTTGGACCCTCTAGGATGCAGAGCTTGTGTTTACTACCAACCGGTGCCTCAGGATACCGGCTTCAGCCGCCAGACTCTTTTCTGTGGCCGCTTGTGGTACAAGAGGTGGTACAAGCCCAGTCCCTCCAGACGCATCTCCGCCCCCACCCCCAACTTGTCCCCCTTAGCGCCTGCGGCTGAGATCATCTCAGCTCACCCTGCTTCCCCTGTGTAGGCTAGGAGGTATTAAGAGTCTAAGAATTTACTGAAAAATCCTGAGGTTGTTTCTGTCTCGGGCTTCTTTTTTTTCCCCTCCACTAGATTTTTTTCTTGTAATAAGTTGAGCGTAAAAGGCCTTCCAAGAAATAATCTCTAATGATGACGTTCTAGGAACCTAAAGTGGGAAGCTAAAAAACAACAACAACAGCTACAAAACCAAAAAACAACCTCTTAATGGCGATGACTTTTTCTCTGCCCGTTCTTGGGATGAGCCAGTCCTGAGTTCAAATTCCAGCCCCGCTCCCTACTTTCTTGCTGTGTGGCCCTGGAAATGTCATTTCACATTCTGAGCCTTGGTTTACTCATCTGTAAAACAGGGATAATAATTCCTTACTCCTTGAGTTGTTGAAAGGATGAACAATAACATCTGTAAAGTTCCTGGTACCTCACAGGCACTTAGGAAAAGGCAACTTGTATTATTATCACTGGTTCCTAAGAGACAAGCACTGTCCCTACCTCATCATAGCAGCAGGAGGCCGTACAGCATAGAGGTTAGAGCCTGCACTTGAGTGAGCCCGGCCTGGGCATTGACTAAGTGTGTGGCCTTGGGTGAGTCACTTGACCTCCTGGGACTTGATTTCTCTCCTCTGTAAAATGAGAATAACAATGTCTCTCTTAGACCATCTTAAATGAGATAGTGCACATCAAGTGCTTGGCATAAGGCCTGATGTTGGAGCAAGTGCCCAATAGACGGTAGCTACGCAATTCCTAATGATGATTATTCCAGAACTCTGCGCCTCACAGGCTCCAGCACCACCTGCTCTGTGTCAAACAACGACTTGTCCTCACGTCCTAAAAACAACCAGCTCTTCCTTTGCACGGGGCGTTCAGGAGGCCTCCTGCTTGCTGGAGCCTCTGACACAGCCCGTGAGGCAGGATGGGTCCCTGCATACAGAGGGAGTCTGGTGACTTGCCCAAGGTGGGAAGCTGGGTTTGGGAGAGACCAGAATTTCTTCAACCTCCTCCTGTCCCAAAGGAAGTCTGCAAATCACTGATTCAGAGTTGAAGGGAATGATGTGTTCGTTTGTTCATTCATTCATTAAGCAAATATTTATTTAATGTCAACATTGGCACCTACCAAGTGCTAGGCACTGTCCAGGCTGCTAGGTCGACAAGGATTAGCCAATATGGCCTCCCTCTCACGGAGCTCAGTGTAGTGGGAAGTGGAGCCCAGAATCCAACTCTCATGCCACCACATACATCCTGCAACCGAGGTGAGTGTCCTGTGACAGCAATGAGTCACCCCCTTACTCCAGGCTCCACGGACTTCTGGCGGACTCAGAGAGCAATCTCACCTGCCTCTTCGCCCATGTGGCTACAGGAACACCCCCGCCACCCAGGGTCACTCTCCTTTCAGGCCTGGCCTCAG
The DNA here is from genome assembly GCF_005190385.1 of Monodon monoceros. Lineage (NCBI taxonomy): Eukaryota > Metazoa > Chordata > Mammalia > Artiodactyla > Monodontidae > Monodon > Monodon monoceros. The sequence goes on from NW_021703782.1 coordinate 100,264,050, forward strand.
TCTTCTGAGCAGCTTCATTTTATAGATGAGAAAACTGAGGCACCAAGGCAGGGAAATAACTTATCCAGGGCCACTCAGCAATGAAGTGAGGAGGCTGGGGCTGGTACCCAGGTGTCTGGCATCTCTCCAGGACGAGGACGAGAAGCCTCTTAACTACAGCATAAGAAATCAAGAACTCAGGGAAGGGGCTGAGGGCTGCAGTCGGTAGTCTTCTCCCAGAGTTTCCTTATTTATGCCCAAGAAAACCCCAAAAGCCTCTGCCAGGGAGGGCCATGTCTCTGTCCTTCCCTCCCCCTTCTACCCTCACTGCCCTTGAATGATTTTGGATGCCACGATGGGACACAGAAATGCAACTGGGAAAAGGTGAGCATCGTGTGTGGGCTGGAGACGAGTGAGGCATCCGATTCAGAAAGAACATCCCTCTCATAAACATCAAATAGCTCAGAAATGGAGGGAGAACGCCTAAATATGTGCCACGCTTACAAAACGTCATATGGGTCTGTGACGAAGAATGTGGCTTGCGAACCCCAGTTCAATACCATTGCCTCTGCCTTCCCTGTGCGTTTAGCACCTGGAGCTCCCAGCAGGTATCACCCGCCCTCGTCAGGGCTGCTGCCTTCTTCACCGAGCTTCTGCTTTTCATTCCCCCAGAAAGGCTGGCAGCTGCATGCGCCTTTCTGTTCTGCTTAGCACTTGGGGCTGAGAAGTGCCTTTAGGGTTTTTTCTCTCTGGGTGTGGTTTCCTAGCACTCACAAAGGAGGGCCTACAGCCCACTCCGTCTGTGCTACGTGCCTGGTTATCTCAGCTTGCAGAGTTGACCTAGCACACAAAAAAGGAGTGGCCCACCTGGGGTATTCGTTAGTGCTGTTCTACTACATAGTCCCTGCTCTCCACCTTCATGGGAGGCTTTCATTTCCTGGTCCCCTTGTGGTTGAGTAGGGCCACGTGACTAGTCCGATCAATAAGATGTGAGATGGCCCAAGCATTTAATTGCCGGGGGAAGACCCTCTAGGGCTCTCTTTCTCAGTGCCATGAAGTACATTCAAGGAGGTAACTGCTCCATCAGCCTGATTCCTTGAATGAGGAACACAGCCCCAGGCTGACCCAAGATGCCCATATTAACTAGAGTAAGAAATAATAAACCTTTAGGGAATTCCCTGGCGGTCCTGTGGTTAGAACTCTGTGCTCTCACTGCTGAGGGCCCAGGTTCAATCTCTGGTTGGGGAACTAAGATCCCACAAGCTGGGAGGCACAGCCAAAAAAAAAAGGACAAACCACCTTTATGGGTTTGGCCCCTAAGATTCAAGGGTTGTTTGTTACTGCAGCATACCATCCTCCATCCTGACTAATACACTGCCCACCTCACACAGAATACGATATTCTCTAGATATTAATCTGCCCTCCTCCCTATAAAAATCTTTACCCTCCTCTTCAATGAGAGCCTTGCATAAACAAAGGAAAATGAAGTGGAGGCAAGAGCATCTCTCCAGTGTCCTGTAGAAATTTTTTCCTCCTTAGGTTTCAAAGATGGCTGAAGATTCAGCTACGTTTGAAAGGAATGAGAAGGAAGTTCAGCGTGTTATCTTCTGCGGCTTCCCTTTCCTATGAGATAGGAAGCTAGGTCACTCATGAGAACGTCTTGCAGGCTTGCAACGTGACAGCCACCCAGGTTAGGAGCAGATGCCTTGGGCACTGGGAGAGGACACTGACCAGGAATGAGGACACAGGGTGCCAAGCAGCTCTGCAACCCTGCTGGGGCTGTAACCGAGCCAGCCACGCCAGCCCAAGGACAGTGGTAGGGATGGCAACTGGCTGGATTCCTCCCCAGTTAGGGACTGTCTGGCCGGGGTAGGCAGCAGTGAGGGTGGCTAGAAAGACAAGGAGGGGATGTGGTTCAAGGCAATGAAGGATGTGTGCTTTAACTGGCTGATCACGGGAGGGAAGGAGGTGGCGCTCACAGCATCCCTGCAGAGTCTACTGGTATTCCCATTTTACAGGGAGGGTAACCAAGGCTCAGAAAGATGATATCTCTTGCTCAAGCTAAGGATCAGAGCCAGAACTAATCCAAGACTGGCTGACACAAAAGCTTAGCCACCACCCAGTGCTCTTTCAGCCGGAAGACATTTCACTCCCTCTGAGCTCCCCTTAGCCCCTTATCAGGCTTCTTTTCTGCACCTTTACTTCTACCTTTAATTACTTACATATAATTACATATATCCCAGTCCAGACTGTGAGTTCCTGAAGAGCAGGAATCGGTACCTTATATAATAATAATAATAACAACAGCAACAAAGCAGGAACAGCAGCATATGCTACTACTTCTTGAATGCTGAGCTGGGTTCTAAGCACTTTACACTCATTATTCAATTCTCACTGAGCTCTCTGAGAGGTAGGTACCGGAATCATCCCCATTTTACAGATGAGGGAGCATCTCAGTTCGGTTGAGCTGAAATTCAATCCCTAATATTAATATTGGGTTGGCCAAAAAGTTCGTATGGGTTTTCCGTAAGATGGTATGGAAAAACTTTTTGGCCAACCCAATATTTTAGTAACTATAGTTCAATTTGAGTCATTCTCTCTATAATCCTATTCATTTTATTTTTCACATTTAAAACATTCCCAGAAGGAGTCTATAGGCTCCCCCAGATGCCAAAGGAGTCCATAAAGGAGCACAATAAAGGTTAAGGACCCCTGCAGGGGCAGATGCCAGGATTCCAGAGGCTGGGTTCTGTCCCGCATTGTCCCATAGAACCCAGAGTTCCTGGCTGGGATGCGGTAAGGAACCCTATACCATCTTCAGGCAACAGTGGGGAGTGAATAAATGTTGCTTTATCCCATCCCCACGGCAGAAATACATAAATAACATAACTACTTTGATTTCAGCAGTGTGAGCCCGCGTACAACATTCATCATAATAAACAAGGCACCTGTTGCCCCAATAAAAAAAAACAACTATTTTTAGCATCCCACGTGCTAATTAGAAAAGCATCAGTTGTGGATCACAAATTAGGACAACAGGAGGGCTTTGTAGCAGCCACCTCTGGACAGAACGCTGGCTGGCCCTACCCCCAGACAGTCCCTATTAGATCTGCTTTCATAGCTTCTGAGCGCTGGCTTGGTCCAAGCAGCACTCACATAATATCCCATACAGTATATGTTGAAGTTTTATACTTTATAAAACTTTTTGAAAGTAGAATTTACTTAATTCCAGGCATCCAAACATGTACACTTGACTCAGAAGCAAGGCAGAGCTCTCTGGATTTCCGAAAACCAGGGCTATTATAGGAGTCAGGGATAAGGTAGTGGGGCCAGTGCTCTCTGCCCAGAGCAGACGGCTAGTTGCCCTCCTGGCCAGCTGGCCAGGGCTGAGTGCTGGGCCTCAGGACACCCGGGTGGCAGTCTGGCACTGCCCCCATGGGCTGTATGACCTTCCATAAATTGCGGGCTGTATCTGGGCCTCGGTTTTCTTATCCTCCAAATATGGGGCTGTACTAGATCCAAGTCCAGCCAATAAACAATAACAAAGCACCCACTCTATACCTGGTACTGTGGGGAATGCAGAGATTATACAAACTCCCTAAGGAGCTGACAGTCTAGTCAGGGAGTCAGGCCTGGAAGCAATTAACTATTATGCACGACAGAAAGATTTAAGTGAGTGGCTGAGTGGGGATGGAGGCCCCGTGTTGTGTTCTGGGGCCACAGAGGAAGGACTAAGCCATGGTGTACGGGCTGTGTAGCAAGGCTTCAAAGAAGAAGAGGCTACATTTGAACTGGGCCTCAGAGGGTGAGTAGGAGTCTGGTGGGTGGGGAAGGGCACTTGGGTCGAAGAGCCGGCATCTGCAAAAGCAGGGGCTGGAAGGGGAAGACCCCCAGTGGAGCCCAGCGTGGACTGTAGAGCTGGGTTTCCAGTCCTGGTCTCTCCATACATCTACTGCTTTGGAGTCTGGAAGGAACAGTCCTGGGAACCTGTTTGTTTTGTTTTGTTTTGTTTTTTGCGGTACGCGGGCCTCTCACTGCTGTGGCCTCTCCCGTTGCGGAGCACAGGCTCCAGACGCGCAGGCTCAGCGGCCATGGCTCACGGGCCCAGCCACTCCGCGGCATGTGGGATCTTCCCGGACCGGGGCACGAACCCGCGTCCCCTGCATCGGCAGGCGGACTCTCAACCACTGTGCCACCAGGGAAGCCCGCAGAACCTGTATTTTTAACAAGCTCCCTAAGTGATACTGACATGCATGCAGCAGGTGTTAAGGGTTGAGAGAAAATATGAATGAATGAAATGAATGAATGAATGAATGAAAAAATGAACTTGACCTCAGCCAAGTCCCTTCCTCTCTCAAGATGCCTACCCTTTGTTAAAATAAAGCTGCTGGATCAGCCTGGTGGTTTTCAAACTGTGTTCCAAAAAAACCCCAGAATCTCCCCAAGTCCCTCAGAGACACAGAGAGGAGCTGGAGAGGCTGAGAGAACAGGACTCTGAGCCCCATCCACCCTTCTCTAGACCATCTCTCCTTTTATCTCTTTGCTGTTTTGTTTGTAGTAAAGGTTCCTTGGCTTCAAAGAACTTTTAAAACCACTGAATTGGATGATCCCCAAGAATCCCCAAGGAGAAATTAAAAAATTTCTTGAGGGCAGCAGCTTATCTTTGGTGAGTATTTCTTGAACAAGTACGAACAGAACATAAGGCTGTTTATTAGAAACAAGTTATCTATTTTATCATTGTATTGCCCAGAAATCAATGAGTGGAGAAAAAGGAAATGTAGTATGACAACACAGTGGAATATTATGCAACCTTTAAAAAACGTTGTTGAGGAATAGTTGATACAATGGAAAATGAAGTAAGAAAGTCAGATACAAAATTGCACAGAGACTATGATTTACACTATGGATCTTATACATCAGAATTACTGGACATGTAGGGCAGTTCCTCAAAAAATTAAACACAGAGTTACCATATGACTCAGCAGTCCTACTTCTGGTTACATACCCAAAAGAACTGAAAGCAGGGACTCAAAGAGATACCTGTACACCGATTTCAAGCAGCATTATTCACAATAGCCACAAGGATGGAAACGACTCAAATGTTCATCCATGAGTGAATGGATAAACAAATGTGGTCTAGACACACAGTGCAATGTTATTTGGCCTTAAAAAGGGATGAAATTCTGACACATGCTTCAACATGGACAAAACTTGAAAACATTATGCTAAGTGAAATAAGCCAGACACAAAAGGACAAATATTGTATGATTTTACTTAGATGAGGTACCTAGAGTAGTTGAATTCATAGAGACAGAAAGTAGAATAGCGGTTACCAGGGGCTGCACGGAGTGGGAATTGGGAAATTTTTTGCTTAATTGGTTTGAGATGATGGAAAAGTTCTGGAGATGGACACTGGTGATGGTTGTCCAACTTGTAAATGTACTTAGTGCTACTGAATTGTACACTCAAAAAGTGTTAAAATGGTTTATGTTCTATTTTACCACGAAAACAAAACCTAGCTTCACGTGGTAAAAGCAGTGAATTCTGCGCAATGAGATTGTGGCAAAGTGATCACTTCATTCTTTCCACTTCTGCATTTTTCAAATGTTCTACAATGAGAATACGTTACTTTTAAAACCAGACAAAAAGCGGGAGCTTCCCTGGCAGTCCAGTGGTTAAGACTCCACGCTTCCACTGCAGGGGGGACGGGTTCGATCCCTGGCGGAACCCTGCCCGGGGAACTAAGACCCTGCATGCCGAGCGGTGTGGCCCCCATAAAAAACCAAAAACAAAAAAAGCAAAGCCAGATGAAGAGCGATTTAATTACATAAAACTAGTGGTTCTCTGGTACTTTCCCAAGATGCATTGTTGTCTTTTATGTAAATGTAAGCAATACTTTCTGTACTTAATAAAAGCAGCCAAGTTCAAGGATGCCATCTAAAGAATACACCAAGCTGCTCAGTCAAAATAAACTACAGGCAGAGCAGTCCCCCTTTCTAAGGCTAGTTGTTCTTGTCTATATTTAAATAAATTTCAAATAAAAAAGGAACCAAAACAAATCCTCTAACGAGCCTCCCAAGAAGCTGTCTGGCTTGGAAAAGCTCAAAGGCAAACTGAAGAGAGAAAGAAAAATGGGGAACAGCTGGTGTTTTTTTAGGACATTAACTCACCGCAGCTGGGAAGGTGACTGTGTCAGTGAATTTCTATCCCTTCTGCTTCTGGAAAACGTTCTGGTGTAGAAAGAATTCAGAATCCAGGAGAGGCTCACCACCTGCATTCACTGCAAATCCACTTCCTCCAGCACCTCTCACCCCAGATAAATGTCGAACAAAGATATAAAGACTATTGGTTTGAAGGGCAGCCAACGTGTCTGCCGGCCAGGGTGCCCTCTGCCCTAGGTCGTGCGGGTCCACCTTCCTGGTGCCTGGGCCCTCTGCTCCGGGCTGGCTCAAGGGCAGACAGACCAGAAGGTAGCCTCCAAGATGAGCAGGCTGGGGCTACCCCTGGAGTGGCCCTTCCCTGGCTATGTGACCTTAGGCAGTGTCCTTTAGAGATTCAGTGTCCTTCCCTAGCCGGTGGGCAGAAGGGCACCCACCTTGCAGGGCTGCTGGGAGGGTTAAACAGTGCTGCTTGTGTGGAGTGTCTACTGAGATGCTGGATGCATAACAGGTGCTCCCAAGCTTCCTCCTTTATTTCCTATAAGTTCACTGTCCAACACACATATGTGTCTTGGTGGGGCATTGGTACCATATGCGATTAATGCTGACTGGTGGATTATAGGATTACAGTCAAATGATGGGGTGGAGAGAGGCTCCTTCAGACCTGGGGCCCAGGGCCAGCCCTGGAGGAGACACGGGAGGGGAACCAGCAGTCCGGCTGTCCTGGGTCTCCCTCCCACACTGACTGGCCAGCACGGAGCCCTTTCACAAGAAGTCTGTGTGGGATCCACAGAGCAGGTAGGTGGGCTCCATATTACAAATGGAGAAACAGGGGCTCAAAGAGGCTAACTGTCTTAGTCAAGGTCCCACAGTTCGTAAACAGCCAGTCTGAGGGTTTTCTAAAATTCCCTTGGCGTGAAGGCAGAGGGGGGTGGGTCCCAGTACTTTCAGCTCTGCCACTGACTCACTTGTTTAGTTAGTTGTTTATCTTCTGTCTCTTTCCTTTAAAAAAGTTTTAAAGAACTTGGGGGTGGGGGAAGAGAAAGATTCTCTGGGGCACTAAGCTAGATGGGTCTCCAATCTCTGGGCTTCGGTTTTTTCATTTATAAAATGAGGCACTTCCTGCCTCGGGACCTTTGCACGTGCTCTTCCCTCTGCCTGGGACACCTTTTCCCACCCACCCCCCTCACACCCGTCTACCCCCTCCCTCCGTGTCCTTTAGGTCTCAGTTCCAACATCACTTCCTAAGGGAAGAGTCTTATTCTCCTTGTAGCTTCCTGTTCTTTTCCTTGAGGGCAGTGATCAGTCTTTGGACATATATGCATGATTATTTGATTAATATCCACCTCCCCACCAGATGGAAAGTTCCTTGCTACTCAGCATCAGGCTGAGAGGCGGCATTCAATGGTATTTGTTGTATGTTGATTCAAGAAACGAGTTCTCAGGGCTCTGCCAGCAGCCAGCTCTAGGATCTTAAGAAAGTGCTCTAAAAAGAGGGGACATATGTATTATATATGTATAACTGAGCCACTTTGCTGTACAGCAGAAACACAACATTGTAAATCAACTATAATCCAATAAAAATTAATTTAAAAAATTATATTTGATTGCCCAAAAAGTTCATTCGTGTTTTTCTGTAAGATGTTATGGAAAAACCCAAACGAACCTTTTGGCCAACCCAATAGTTTCTTAAGTGGCCCAAATTTTCAACAATAAAGTAATTATTAAATATATCATGAAAACATTTGTACAATAAAGCATTACACAGTTAAAAAAAAAAAAAAAGAAAGTACTCTTCCATCCCCGCCCACCTCCACCCCAGTCTCAGGTTCTCACCTATGCAACCTGGAGAGGTCAACTGGGGCACCGACTAAACAGATCTCTGCCAGCTCAGCTCACACATTCTATGATTGCGTTGTCTCAAAAAGAAAAAACAAAACAAACCCAAAAAACCAAAAAGCAAAAGGCAGGGTGATTCCAGCATCCTCTATGACCTAGGCCAGGTTCTTACATCTGGGGGGTCTCAGTGTCCCTATCTACAAAATGAAGCATTTAGGCAAAATCTTCCAGCTCTTCCCACCTCCAACTATTCTAATTCCCGAAAGGAAGGTCCCGCCCTCCCCTTGCCCTTCACCATGGACTCTACCTCAATCCAGGCTCACAAACAGGAAATGTGACATCTAGGAGCGGATGGGCCGCTTGTTTCTCTACAGCATGGGGGGCTGGCAGGGGAGCAAAGAGTCTGAACTTTTCCAACGAATGCCGGGACTCCATGCCCAAGACCTTTCTCAAGCAGTGCAGGCAGAGGGCGCTGCTGGGGTCTGGCTGGGCCTCCCATGCCCTTCCCACCCCCACGTAACCACAGGGGCCCCCGCAGCACAGAACCAGCAGATGAGCCCTCTTGGCGATGTTACCTTGTAACTGTTACTCTGATGCTTGACCCAAGGTGGTAAAACCTCAGGACAGAGCCGAAGGTGGAGTGTAGGACTCCTGGGCTCCAGCGCAGGCCCTGTGTGACCTTAGGGAAGCCCCCACCCCTCTCTGGGCCTGGGTTTCCCCATCCATTGGAGCGAGAGGGTTGGATTGAGGGCTACGCCAGCTCCCTGCTTGCTCTGACATCTTCTTTATGAAGGCAGTACGCGGCCCTGATGAAGAGTCCCACCATCTCACCCGTATCTGAGCCCCAGATCTCTCCCCTACCGTGTGGCCCTGGGAAATTGCTAAACGTTTCTGTGCTTCCTTGCCTCATTTATAAAAAACAGGTTTCTGGGTGATGAAAAGGCAGGGCTCCTGTAAAGCTACTAGAACAGCATCTGGAGTAAGTGCCCAGTAAGCGTGAGTTGTTCCTGTTTGATGATATCTCTTGTTTCTGAATCGCTCCCCTTCCCAGTTTGCTGACTGTAGAAAGGGCAGGCAGAACCCAGACAGCCCTACTTGCCCGGCAGTGGCAGTCCACGTCCAAGCCCCATCCCTCAGGGAAAGCAAATCTGAATCTCAGTGTGGGCCATGCACCGTAGGAAAAGGGAACTATGCAGGGAAAGGCAGAAAAACCTACGATGCTGCCCCAAAGCAGATGGACTGGGGGCATCGGCTGCTCCCTGGGGCTGCTGGGCACCAGAGAAGGCCTCCAGCTGCACTGAGTCAGTAGTAGAGGGAGGGTCCCGGACCATCTCCACCTTGTGGAGGAGGGCAATGAGACGCAGAAGAAGATGCGGATTGGGTTTATCTGTTCCTACTTCTGCCCGGAACCTCCCAGGGAAGAGGAGGCTGGATTCAGTCATCTCAGCCTCAAGGGGAACAGGGAACAGAGAAGGGATGAAGATGACTCCCTCGGACAGCGCTGGTGGCCTCTCCCCTGGGGACATGGAGGTGTGGGCCTCACCATCTCCCTCCACTCCTCAGGGACCCAGGGAGGGTCCTGAACCCCGCCTGGCTCAGTGTCCTCACCTGCAAAGGGAGGAGACTCCAACACCTGTTTCCACCAGCTGCTGTGAGTCTCAAAGTGGGGCTGCAGACAGATGCTGTTTGTTCCTCCACGAGGAGGGACAGAAATTGAGAGTAATTCACGTTTACGGTATTTTACCAAAGGACCGGTTCACGGGAGACCAGAAATAAGGGAAGAAAGAAAGGACCGGTCTTTCACCTCACTGTCCTAAGATGTAAAGCATGATGCAGGAGACACGTAGGGTCCCTGTTCTGCCTCCCTCCTAGGGCTGCCCCCACTTGGCTCCAGTGGGCTCTGTGTTCCAGGTGGAGCTGTGGGCGCCCATCCTGCTGGAACGACTCACCCAGGCAGACTTCTCTCCTTCACCCTAGAGCATTTCACCCAGCTGCAAATGCCACAGGCCTCAAAATATCTACTGCCCCTGGTCAGGCCGGGCCTGGCGCTCCCTCTGCACAGCTGGACGGGGCCAGTCATGGCAGCCCAAGGGAAGCCATGCTGCACTCAGTGTTGAAAGCTGTCCTCGGAGGAAAAGAATAAAACCGACGGTCCTAACAACCAGTGCACTGGCTTTTATCCCTGAGGATGCTCAGTTGAGAATCCCTGTTTGGCTGCACTGTGGGGAAGGGACGCCTTTGTCAGGTACAGAGACTTTTTATACCTGAAGGGAACCCTAGGGGTCTCTGCTCAAACTCTTTTCTTTTACAGATGAAGAGGCTCAAGGAAACATGCACCCTTTTGGGATTAACATATACACACTGCTGTATGTAAAACAGATAACTGACAAGGACCTGCAGGATAGCACAGGGAACTATATGCGATATCTTTCAGCAACTTATAAGGAAAAAGAACACACACACACACATATATATATATATCTGAATCACTTTGCTGTACACCTGAAACTAACACAATTGTAAATCAACTATACTTCAATTAAAAAAAAAAGAAAGATGCACTTCATAGCAGAGGCAGGATTTGAACCCTCGAAGGGTCCTAGCCCTGTCTCTGCTCGTGCAGTTGATCCATGGTTATTGAGGGTCAACTACATGCGCGCAGTGTTCTAAGCACTGGGGATTTGGCAACGAACCACCCAGGAAAGTCTTCTGTTCTCACAGAGCTCACATTCTAGTTGGTAAACAAATATACAAAATCAATAATTATAATTAACAAGTCATTAAAGACATAATTTCAGGTGGGGAAAAGGGTAATAAAGCCAATAAAAAGGCTGGCATGTTAGAGACTGCCTGAGGGTAGGGGAAGCTGCTGTTTGGGGGGATGGCCTATTTTCACTGGGTCCTCTGGAGTCCCCAAGGACCTCCCAAGCCAGTAGCATCCTGGAGCTGGCTCATGCTGGCTTGCAAGAGCCAGTTGTTAAATTTTCAGGAACTTGGCGAGCAAGTTGTTAAACACAGCCATTATTAAACATTAAATTCTATAAACTCACAACTAAGTGAATTACAGTAAGATCAAAGGTAATCAGCAGGGGCTTCCCTGGTGGCGCAGTGGTTGAGAGTCCGCCTGCCGATGCAGGGGACGCAGGCTCGTGCCCTGGTCCGGGAGGATCCCACATGCCGTGGAGTGGCTGGGCCCATGAGCCATGGCCGCTGAGCCTGCGCATCCGGAGGCTCCACAACGGGAGAGGCCACGACAGTGAGAGGCCCGCGTACCGCAAAAAAAAAAAAAAAAAAAGGTAATCATCAAAATTCATCACTTCCTAAATCAGAAAGAGAAAGACAAATACCGTATGCTAACACATATATGGAATCTAAGGGGAAAAAAAATGTCATGAAGAACCTAGGGGTAAGACAGGAATAAAGACACAGACCTACTAGAGAATGGGCTTGAGGATATGGGGAGGGGGAAGGGTAAGCTGTGACAAAGCGAGAGAGAGAGGCATGGACATATATACACTACCAAACGTAAAATAGATAGCTAGTGGGAAGCAGCCGCATAGCACAGGGAGATCAGCTCCATGCTTTGTGACCACCTAGAGGGGTGGGATAGGGAGGGTGGGAGGGAGGGAGACGCAAGAGGGAAGAGATATGGGAACATATGTATATGTATAACTGATTCACTTTGTTGTAAAGCAGAAACTAACACACCACTGTAAAGCAATTCTACTCCAATAAAGATGTAAAAAACACAACAATAAAAAACCTCATCACTTCCTAATTGTTTTACTACATGCTATATATACCCTTGAGGTTATTTATGTCTGCTGTATCTAGACACAGTGGAAAATGCTCTACAGCAGCATGCTCCCGGCTCCTCCAGTAGTAGCTTGAAACTGGTCACAGTGGAAATATCTATACTATGGGAACTGGCAAATACCATGTATCAGGGCTTTCTTTTTTTTTTTGGCCTGGCCGTGCGGCTTGCAGGGATCTTAGTTCCCTGATCAGGGATCAAACCTGTGCTCCCTGCAGTGGAAGCGTAGAGTCCTAACCACTCCACCACCAGGGAAGTCCCTGGGCTTTCATTTTTCAACTGGTCATGAAACATTTACCAGCATACCACGGCCTCCAGCTCTAATCCAGGCCTTCTGTGTTTGTGGGAGTCTGTTTTTCTGGGGAGAGTGTATGGTGGTGCAGCCCAACCCTCCTGGGGCTGTGTGTGAGGGCGGTGGCTACAGTCCTGTGACCATGAACTTCCCTCTTCCTTTTTTAAGGCTTCCACAGCGAGGAAGCGAGTCTGGGATGTCTAAACAGATCTGTCAATTCCTGCAAAAGAACTGCTCTCTTCAACAGTATTTAACAAGGGTCTGTAAGATGGTGATTCATTCATTCCTCTGGTTTATTTTTGATAAGTTAAATCCTATCCTAAGTATACTGGGGAGGTAAAAATTTAAAGGAACACCCTGCAGAGAATCTGTTTGTGTAAAAGTGTGCGGTCACTTCTGAATTCCTCTAGGTTTTCGTACGTTGGGTTTCTTCCTTCGAGAACATAACTGTTCTGATAACGGCGGAGTGACGTTACTATTACTTCTACCAATAATAATGATAACAGTAGCTGCCATCTACTAGCACCATGTCAGGCACTAGACACACAGGTTATCTCTTAAATCCACACCAACCCATTTACACATGAGAATGTTGAGGTTCAGGGGTTCAATAACTTGACTAAGGCCAGGCTGCCCCTCTGGAAGTTCCCCAGAACACTTTTCCCTCCCATAGCTGTGGTCCTGTGACTCTCCTTAGACCTGCAGGATTCTGTGACACTACTGGACCCCCTATCTCTGGTGACTTTGGAGGATTTTGTGACTTCTCAGTTTAGCGTCAGGAACCCTCTTCCACCACCAGAGCAGAACGAACCGAACACTCCCCCTGGTCATTCATCTGCACCTGGAACGCAGGAGAGTGACCCAGGCCTGGTCAGCTTTGCGTCATAAAGAAGTAGCGCTAAGGTTCAGATGCCAGCGAAATGTTACAGCAGCTCCAGTGCCAGCAAAAGCTACAATTAGCTCCTGTTGGGAGACCCTAACTGTGTGGTCTGTTGTCCAACCTCTACTGGTTCTGCGCAACTTGCTTTTCCAGCTTCCCCAGGGATACTGTGAGCAACAACAAAAAATTCTTCCAATGCGTGCCTCCTCTGCCCCAGTGAGCCATAAGCTCCCTTGGCTGCTTGCAGCCATGACTCCTGACCGGTACCTCTTCTCAGGTGCTTCTTAATATAACAGCCGCAAATATTTACTAAGCCTTTTCATGCCAGGGAATGAATTCCTAAGCACTCAATTTGCACATGAGAATATTAATTCCCCCTTCCTCTGCACAGCTCTGGTTAACATATGAAAATAAGAGTTTGCAATAAAAATACCAATCTACAAACAACCATCGATCAACCGAGAGCAAATCCAGACCCAGTCCCTGCTGTCCGGGAGCCATATTCCCCTTAGAGAAAACCCCGCCCTTGATTTTGCAAAATGTCTTGTCGTTCCCCACAGATGCCAGGCAAGTTCCTCTCGGAGACAGCTGGCCGGCCGCTTGAGGACTCATGGTTTCCCTGACGGAGGAGAAAGGACAGCTGCGCTTCTGCTTGCAGATGCTACCAAACACAACCTCACCCCGCTGGGCAGCTGACCCATTGCCCCAGGCTTGCTCCCTCCTCGGTGTCGCTCCAGACACCAGGGCCATCTGGATTCTGGAACGGCCATGGGGAAGATCAGGATGATTGCTTCTCAGAGCCTCCTCCCTGTGCCTGAAATACTCTTCCCTCTTCTGCCTCTAACTCCTGCAGGCTGCAGTTTGAAGGTCACTTCCTCAGGGAAGCCCTTCCTGACTACTTGCCCCGACAGCTACAGGCCCCTGTGACCCTCCACCCTGTACTTCTCCTTCTTGGCTCTCTCTGTGCACTTGGCTGTTGAATGACTGTCTCCCAAGCTAAATTCTACCTCTGCACGGGCAGGGATTGTACCTCTCTATTCACTGCTAATCTCAGGTGTCTAGCAGGGCACGTAGCAGACGCTCAATAAACTCTGGATGCTTTAACAATGAGTGAGTGAAGTTCTGACAGCTCAATGAATGTTGAATGAATATGTGATTCAAAGCATGAGTCTTGGCAAGAGGTGTAACTTTTAGAACCAGTTCCTGGTACCCAAACTCACAAATGGGGGCTCAAAACTTGATCCCTCTGCCCAAAGCAGCTGTTTCTCCCTTGCACATTTTTAGTTTGAATGTTCATTTCCTGTTGGTTTGCACTTGTCTGCGTTTTGTTGAACAGCAGATATATTGCTCAGAGAGAAGTCTGCCAGATCATAGCCTTGTATCATTTTGTTGACAGAGAAACTGAGGCTCCGACAGCTCCTGCTGCTGGCAGCACCAGCTTCAGTGGGGTGAGACGAGCTCACCTTCAGCCCAACGCTCTTTTTAGTGTCCCTCCCACCCCCCATATGGGGCCAAGTCCAGGGCACGTGAAGCAAGTCTACAGAAGATAAGAACACCCAGACTGGGAAGGAGTTTGAAACTTTTATTAAGAACTTAATATAAGTCCCTTAATCATAAGGGACTTCCCTGGTGGTCCAGACTCCGCGCTCCCAATGGAGGGGGCCCGGGTTCGATCGCTGGTCGGGGAACTAGATCCCATACACATGACGCAGCTAAGAGTTCGCATGCCGCAACTAAGAGTCTGCATGCCACAACTAAAACCCGGCACAGCCAGATAAATAAATAAATAAAACTAATTACAAGACCTTACCTCTCTCTCTCCAACCTCTTCCAGCTGCTACTTTTCACTCTCTCTGGCTAATTTTGGGCTGAGCCAGGCAGGAGCCCTCAGCTGGGCTGGGCATGGATCTGTGCCCCAGCACCCTGGCCCCCCTTCAGAATCACCTTCATTCCCCTTGCCCGCAGCCCACCAGAGTCTCCAAGCCAAATTAGGTGTGGAGTCAAGACTGGGCTTTCATGCCTCAGTTCTGCCACTTCGTTCTTGAGAGACTTTGGCCAAAAGATCAAAACTCTAAGCCTCAGTTTCCCCACATGTAAAATGGGGGGAATAATTCCTGCTTTGCCGACTTCACAGGGCTTCTGTGAGCCTCAAGCAAGGTGGATATACGATCTCACTTGTCTAAGTGTCCACTAGTGTAGGGACCTCTACAGTATTTTTCCGTTCCCTCCAGGCTCTTGCGATCAACCCGTAGCCAGCCGACCTCTTCCAGGGCCCAATCCTCTATCCATCCTCTCAGCCATGCAACCCTCTTGACCACATCCTTCTAGAAATCCTTTCTCCCTCTGCCTTCCCAGATGTGCTCCTTCTGTCTCAGATCACTCACTCTCCAGTTAGGACCTGGCCCAAGCAGCAGCTCCATGCTTTCTCCTGCCCTTCACATCTGCCCACCACACACGGCCTGAGACAGGCACTGCAGGAAGGACAGGCCCTACACCAGCTCCCTGGAGAACGCCTGGGTGCGGTTTCCCCTGGGACACAAAACGTAAGCACACTGCCTCGGGTCTCCACCCTGCTGCCCTCGCCACCTCTCCTTTAGAGACTCTGTTTGGCAATAAGGCCAGAGCCCAAGTCCTGGCAAGAGCCACAGCCTGACCGTAGGCAGCTGAGGTCTGTGGCCTCCACGCCAGCGTTGAGACAAGGTGAGCAGATTAGTTCCTTGGCTGGAGATTTCGATGACATATTTTTACTTCCCCTTTTTAGAACTGCAAGGACTTTATTTATTTAGATTTTTTTGATGTGGACCATTTTCAAAGTCTTTATTGAATCTGTTACAATATTGCTTCTTTTTTTTTTTTCTTCTCATTGCTTCTGTTTTATGTTTTGGTTTTTTGGCCGTGAGGCATGTGGAATCTTAGCTCCCCAGCCAGGGATTGAACCTGCACCCCCTGCATTGGAAGGCAAAGTCTTAACTACTGGACTGCCAGGGAAGTTCCTGCAAGGACTTTTATAAATAATTGAGTTAAGTATACTAAATGATGACCCCTTTGCCTTCAGTCCACAGTCCAAATGTACTTTTTTTTTTTTTTTTTTGTGGTATGCGGGCCTCTCACTGTTGTGGCCTCTCCCGTTGCGGAGCACAGGCTCCAGAAGCACAGGCTCAGCAGCCATGGCTCACGGGCCCAGCCGCTCCGCGGCATGTGGGATCTTCCCGGACTGGGGCACGAACCCATGTCCCCTGCATCGGCAGGCGGACTCTCAACCACTGCGCCACCAGGGAAACCCTGTACATTACTTTTTGATTTCCCAGACTGGCCTACATGGCCTCCCTCTCGCAGGACTGAGGGTGAAGCTTTTATCAGCAGACCTTTCAGCCCAGGCTGACAGGGGAGGTATTTTGCCCCAGGTCTGACAGGCATTAGGGTGCAAACTCAGGCAGTGCGCCTCCAGAGGCCACTCTTAGCCAGCAGCGTGGGTCAGGTAAAGAGCACTGTGGTCATGTGCACAGTGTGCTCCAGCAGCTTACAGTCGAGGAGGGGAGGAATGATGACATGCGACAGAATGTATCTGGGGTGTGTACTGCAGGATGCCCAGAGACCTGGCGGGAGGAAGGGGAATGCCTAATTCATGGGGGGCAGGATGAAGAGACTGCCATCTCAGAGAGGGTGATGGTTAAGCTGGGTCTTGAAGGATGAGTGGGATTCTGTGAGTAGGTTTGTGGGGCTCTTGAAGGATGAGTAGGAGTCTGTGAGTGGGCTTGCAGGGGAGGCGGGGAGGGTGTTCTAAGCAGAGGGAGCAGCATGGGGAAAAGCCCAGAGCGGGTTTCAGGAATTGCAGTCATTCCCTCAGGCTGGAGCAGAAGTTCCAAGGGGTGGGGTGGTGAGGGATGAGAATTTCAAAGACCTTGGATGTCACCTAAAGGGATATGTGCTTTATCCTGAGAGCAGAGGGGAGCCTTGGAAAGATGGAAAATGCCAATCAATTTGGTGTCTAGAAAGAGGACTTGGGCTGCAGGGAGAGGGTGTGCGGGAGGGTGCGAGTCTGGAGCAGAGAACAGGGAGCACACAGCAGCAGGGTCCAGGTTGAAAGAGCTGCACACCAACTCAGCAGGGGCAGCTGGGTCAGGGGCGGGTGGGGGGGGTGATGATGCCTAGATAGAGGGATATAGAGACTTGAAAGGCCATTGCCATGCTTCAGGAAAGGGGAACAATGGTACCAAAGAGCAGTGTGATGCGGATTAGTTTGGAGAGATAAAGATAGGTGGGGACCTGTGTGAAGGAGTTTCTAACAAATATATGTGGATTGCTGTTCCCAAGTATCTATTCCAGGCCAATAGGTAGAGGACATATATCTCTGTCCCATTGACTTTGGACTTGGTCATATGACTGGCTTTGACCAAAGGAATATGGGTAGAAGTGATCATGAGCCAGTTCAGAGACTTTAAGAAGCATCACATCATCTCTTTCTTCCTCCAGCTCTCACCATTAAATAACATATAACAGGTAGAAGCAGCAGCTTCAGCCTGGGTCCTGGGAGGAGAAGATACAGGGAGCAGATATTCTGTCTGGCTGGCACCCAGAGCAGATCTACAAAACCATGCAGTTGCAACTGCCCTCCAGCTGACATGTAGTGTGAGTAATAAATAAACCTTTGTGGTCATAAACTACACGTTGGGGGGGGATGTCTGTTATGCAGCAAAAGCTAACTGATATACACTATATATATGAGATGAGACGGAAGCAGGTGGTGAAGAACCTCACACGTCATGATTAGGAGTTGTCCACATGGAGAGTCAACAGAGAATTTTGTAGTTGATGAAGCTTCTCCATCTTTTTTCAAAGCCAACCCTCCCCACTCCCTCCTACTCCTCCCAGCACCTTGCTGTATTGGCCATCCCTTCCCTCTCCCGGACTAAATCCTTCCCCTGAGCCTATATCTCACTTATCTTTTCCATCCTAAAGTCCTTTTCTTCACCCTGTCTTCCTCCAACTATAGCTCAATCCCTCCTCTGACTTTCTCAAACAAACTTCTTCAGAGAGTTGACTCTACTCACCATCTCCAGTTCTTTCTCTCTCACCTACCAGCAATCTAGCTTACCTGCCCTCCACTCCACCAAAACCACTCGCAGTATATTTCAGTAATCTCCTAATTGCCCAGTGCAACCCAGTCTTTATCTTCCTTGATTGCTCCACACCATTTAGCTTGGAACTAAATTCAGTATCTCCCTGCCCAACCTCAGGCATTCCTCTTTTCATATTCTTTCAGCTAGTGGCACCATCCAATGACCCACGACAAAAAGCCAACAGGAGATAATGAATTCTGTTCTGGATTTGTCCAGTCTGCAGTGCCTTTGAGACATCCAAGAAGAGATACCCAAAGGGCAGTTAAACACGTGACTTGGGGGGCTTCCCTGGTGGCGCAGTGGTTGAAAGTCCGCCTGCCGATGCAGGGGACACAGGTTCGTGCCCCAGTCCGGGAGGATCCCACATGCCGTGGAGCGGCTGGGCCCATGAGCCATGGCCGCTGCGCCTGCGCGTCCGGAGCCTGTGCTCCGCAACGGGAGAGACCACAACAGTGAGAGGCCCGCATACTGCAAAAAAAAAAAACCACAAAAAACAAGAAAAACATGTGACTTGGGAGCCTACAACAGAGATCTGAACTGGAGGTAAAGATGATTGCTATACAGGTAGCATTTAAAGCCATGAGCATGAGCCAGCTTGTGTATTTATAGAGCACAAGGACCAGATCTTTAAATCTCAGTTGATATATAGAGAGCTCTCCCAAGCTCGTAAATTCCTATTCCTAAGGTCACAATTCCAGCCACCATTTGGTTCCTTCCCTCTGGAGTCATGGCTCACAGTGGCCTCCACAACACCATCTTGTTTCATATTCTTTGCCCCGATCATGTTGTGTTCCTCAAGAACTCTTATAATTCCATCATAAAAACAGAAGGTATAGGGGCTTCCCTGGTCGTGCAGTGGTTGAGAGTCCGTCTGCCGATGCAGGGGACACGGGTTCGTGCCCCGGTCTGGGAGGATCCCACATGCCGCGGAGCGGCTGGGCCCGTGAGCCATGGCCGCTGGGCCTGCGCGTCCGGAGCCTGTGCTCCACAACGGGAGAGACCACAACAGTGAGAGGCCAGTGTACCGCAAAAAAAAACCCCCAAAAAACAGAAGGTATAAGACACCATTATCCAGGCACTAAAATGGCTAAAATAAAAAAGACAGGGCTTCCCTGGTGGCGCAGTGGTTGAGAGTCCGCCTGCCGATGCAGGGAACATGGGTTCGTGCCCCGGTCTGGGAAGATCCCACATGCCGCGGAGCGGCTGGGCCTGTGAGCCATGGCCGCTGAGCCTGTGCGTCCGGAGCCTGTGCTCCGCAACGGGAGAGGCCACAACAGTGAGAGGCCCGTGTACTGCAAAAAAAAAAAAAAAAAAAAAGTTAAAAAAAAATTTAAAAGACAGACAATACCAAATATTGTCAAGGATGTGGAATAATTATGTCGTATACATCGCTGTGGGGATGTAAAATGGTATACTCTATGACCCAACAATTTCACTTCTAAGTGATAACAAATGACCACAAAAGATTTCTACCAGAAATAATAGTCCAGGGACTTCCCTGGTGGCGCAGTGGTTAAGAATCCACCTGCCAATGCAGGGGACACGGGTTTGATCCCTGGTCCAGGAAGATCCCACATGCTGCGGAGCAACTAAGCCTGTGGGCTACAACTACTGAGCCCGCGTGTCTAGAGCCCATGCTCCGCAACAAGAGAAGACACTGCAGTGAGAAGCCTGTGTACCTTAATGAAGAGTAGTCCCTGCTCAGCAAAACTAGAGAAAGCCTGCACGCAGCAACAAAGACCCAATGCAGCCAGAAATAAAAAAGAAAGAAAGAAAGACTAGCCCAGATTGGAGATAACCCAAATATTCATCAACAGGAGAATAAATATGCAAATGATGGTATATATAGCCATAAAATGGAATACGACTCAGCACTGAAAAGGAACAAACTACTCATATACACAATAACACAGGTGAATTTAACAAACATCACGTTGAGTGAAATAAGCCAGACGTGAAAGAGACACACAGTATGATTCCATTTATGTGACGTCCAGGAGCAGGCAAAATTAATCAATGGTGAGGAAAATCAGAAAATGGTTGCTTGGAAGGGCAGAAGGAAAAATCACTGGAAATGGGAACTTTCTAAGGTGATGCAAATATTTCATATCTCATTTTGGGTGGTGGTTACATAGGTGCAAACAGCTTTCAAAACTTGTTGAACCCAATACTTACCATCTGTGGATTTTATCATATGGAAATTATACTTCAGTTAAAAATTAGGAAAAGAAAATAATTCTAAAGTGTCTAGAAAATAAAAGCTAAAATAAAGACAATGTACAGGGCAGAAAACACATTCAGTTCAAATATATCAATAATTATATTTACGCTGTGAATGCACCTATATTAATGTCCAGCCTCCCCCTTAACCCAGCCCCCCTTTCGGCCATTCTCCCCTCACCCTTGCCCCCATCTCAATGACATCTGTCCATTAGCTGTTCTCTAGCCATCATGAGAGATGATGTAATGCAAAGAGCAGAAGCCTTAGAGCCAGACAGAGCTGCTTTCAAATCCCAGCTGCAATTTAGGAGTTGAGCGCCCACGAGCAAGTTACTTGACCTCTCTGCACCTTCATTTCCCCAACTATAAAGGAGGTCGATGATACCTGTTGGGCTGGGCTAAGAAAGGGGCAGTGTGCTGATTAGATTCTGGGGAACCTAATTCTTTTGACCTCAGCCTGTGAAACCAACTTGCATGTGAAAGGCCCACTGAAGGCCTGGAAAAGCTCAGAGGATGAGACTCCTGGGCTTCTTCTCCCTCAAGGGTAGGGAGGCGGCCCCGGGGCCCTGGAGTTAGGGTCTAGGCTGGTTGGTGCTAAGAGGTGAGCCGGTGGCTCAGAGCCACCAGGGCCAGGAAAAGGCATTGCTGACCTAGGACTAAGGAGACAGGTTTCCTGGCTAGGCTTGGCCACTGGCGGATCTTGCCCAAATCACTGTGCACACCTCTAGATTTAGTTTCTCCACCAAAGATGGCCAGATCAGACTGGATCTGAAGAATCTGATACCAAAAACAGCCTCTGGGGTTTCCTAATATATAGAAGAGGCAAAGGCAGAACTGAACCGGTTCTGCCTGAAAGAGGGAAGGTAAGGACCAGAGCCCTGCCGCCTAGGCTCCCCTCCCCCACCATGGTGCCCCTTGAGCGAGGACCCTAGGCTTCTCAGGGGCAAAGTTTGAAATCTCCCTGACCAGGTAAACCCTAGGGACTTTTTCAGCTCTGTCTTATTCAGTCATTGCGTACCTGTTACATGTAACAATAACTGGGAATCTGCACCTGCCCCCCAGCCTGGTAGGGGAGGCAAGGTACACCCAGAATTAACTCCGAGCAAGGTAAAAAGTGCTGAGTGTAGCCAAAGAAGCGCAGAAGTACAACAGACCATCCACATCCTTCCTCTACGTACACACGCGCGCCCACACACACACACATACACAGCCCCTTGGCACTTGGCATTTCTTTACTCACTGCAGTATCTCTATTTCGTAGTTATGGAAACTGAGGCTCTCCCTGGGAAAGGGTTTCCCAGCTAGGAGGCAGCGAGGCCAGAGCTCCCCCCACCCTCACCCCGTACTTCCTGCCCCCTGAGACCCACCTATTTCTAAGTAAATGAAGGAGGCAGCAAGGCCTGCTCAGCGGCCAGAAGGAGCACAAACGACAAGCAGAGCTACAAACGCAGCCGCCGGGGTCTCGGGTCTCTCCTGGGGGAGGAGCGAGCTCGCCGACAGCCTCCGCGCCTCCCTCCCTCCCTCCCTGGCCCGCGGGAAGATTGGGGAATCTCAAGTCGCTCTGCTTTCTCTCTTCGCGCGCTGACATTTTTTTCCACTTTACTGTTTCTTGGACGCCTTTCAAGAGTTTGTGCAATCATTCTGTTTAGCTGTTTTTCTGCCATTTTCAAACGCGGAGTGGTGTCCCTTTGAGTGGGAACGTGGTGGTTTGAAGACCTGAAGGGCTTCGCCTCCCATCACCCCGATGCAGCAGGCCTGGTAGCCGCCAAAGTTACAACGTTTGAAACTTTCCCGGTGCTGGGTGTTGGGTTGCTCCTCGGCTCTCTGAGCTCCCCGACCTCTCCCGCTCCGTGCCCCGGCTCTCGGGGGTTCCTGCGCCCCTCACTTCACCCTCCCAGGCTCCCCCTTCCCGGAGGCATCCTCTTCCCATCTGGTCCTGGGCGATGGAGCCCTTCCCCCACCCTGCTCCATACACGGGGGCAGAACCCTCTCTCCTTTCGAGACTTCCTCGGTGGTCCAGCTCCGCGCCCCCTGAGCCTGCCCTCTCCCGCCTGCACCTCGCGAACCCCGTGGGAAGCCCACCCCGCGGCCCTTCCGGCCCGAGTCTGGGCAGAGGCAGGGACAGGATGGGGACAGAGACGGGGTCGGAGTAGGGCGCAGTGGTAGCGACAAGAACAAAAGCAGGGACACAGGCAGGGCAGCAACAGGGCAGGGCCAGCGCGGTGGCCCGTCCTCTCCCCGCGCCGCCCTCACTCGGCGCCCGCCGCCCAGGGCCGGGCCGGGCTCGGCTCGCGGCCTCTGGGGCCTCGGGCGGCGCCCCGCGGGACCCACCTAATCCGCAGAAGCTGGGCGCGCTCGGGGCTGACCTGCGCCTCGGCTCCCGGCCCCGGCCCCGGCGTCGTCCTCGGGCCCGCTGCCTCTGCCCGAGCCCGGCGGGGCGTGCCGGGGCGGGGTGTGCCGCCTGCGCTCGGGCCGGCCGGCCGCCGGGCGCTCCTCCGGGGCGGCGGGCAGCGCGCGGCAGGCAGGGGCGCGAGGAAGCGGGCGGGCGCTGGGCAGCGGGCGGCGCGCTCCCCGCTCGGCCCGGCCCGCGGCTGTTTGTGCAGAGAGGGTCCCGCCCCGGACACGGCGGCTGGGAGGCCGGGCGCGCGAGTGCACGACTGCCGGTGTGCGTGTGTGTCTGGTGGCGGGGAGGCGCAGGGGGTGTTTGTTTCATTTTCACTCAGGCAGAAAAAAGCCTGAAACCAGCAAAAAAAGAAAAGAAAATCCCTGGTGATGGTGGCTGGGCCTCTTTGCCTTCCCGGGCCTGCACGGGGTGGGGGAGGGGTGGGGGACGGGTGGCGGGGACCCGGAGCATCGGAGGGTGGGGTGGGGTCTGTCTCCCCTTACCGCAGGAAGGGGCCCCGGTGCCCTGGCGCCCCGCCAAACACGGGGGGAGCGGAGAGCCTGGGAGGTCTGATCCACCATTTGTTTCCTGGGGAAGGAAGGGCGCAGAGGTAGACAGCGACAGGCCTGCGGGCTGGAGCTGCTCTCGCTGGAGCCCCCCAACCCCCCCGCCAAGTTCTGAGCTCCCCCCGACCCAAGTCCTCCAAGTCCTGAGCTCCCGACTGGAGAGGCTGGTCACTGGGCACCTAGCGCGGCCCCTGCCCGGGTTTGTTCGCAGACTTACTGGTCTTTGGGCCCAGAGTTTCTCAAACAGAACTCTATACACGCCCTGGGGTTCTCTACTAGAATTATTTTAGAAGGGAACTAAAGAAAAAAAAAAAATCTATTTCAGAGTTTGTGCTTCTGGGGCCAGTATGACAACCATTCACTTTGGTGAGTTGATGCAGGTACATCCGGCTCATTTAGTCCTACACTGGTAACCACGACGGTCACCTCACTTCTTGGGCTCCCAGACCATCTATTTTGCTGGTGCAAAACTCAACATTTTCTTTTGCCAGGATCATCTGCCATTGAACTTCAATTTCAGAGACTAAGAAATTAGCTTCTCAAGTATTTTAATGCATTGGAACTATAATTCGACACCATGAAAATGGCACAGAGCCTGGGTGTGGTGTATAATTTTAATTGTTTTGTGCTAATGAGAAAAGAACAGAGGCCTGATTGAATACTTGAAGGATACACAGAGGCTGCAGGGGGCCAGGTGAGGTCTTGGAGCTTGGGAGAACAAAGTTTCCTGATGGAGGCAGTGGAGTAAACAGTGGGAGAATTGAATCATCAACCCCACACAGTGGCTCAGGAAGGAGGAGTTCCATGGCAATCAGTACAATAAATACTTTGCAAAAGCATAAAATGCTCCATGATTGTCTTTGGAGAAGTCACTTGTAAGAGTTCATTAGTGGTGAGTATCACTGTAAATATACAATGAGTGATGTCATACCAAGTGTATTATTTCCCAATTTTCATTATTGCATTTGAGAATGCATTGTTTAAATTGCTCAGCCCATCAAACTGGATAATAAATGAGTTTGTTTGTTTCTTTTTTAAAGGAAGCTATGACAGTAATTCTAATCCTAAAGATGCTACCAGAAAACTACTAGAGCTAATCAATGAATTTGGTAAAGTAGCAGGATACAAAATTAATGCACAGAAATCTCTTGCATTCCTATACACTAATGATGAAAGATCAGAAAGAGAAATTAAGGAAACACTCCCATTTACCACTGCAACAAAAAGCATAAAATACCTAGGAATAAACCTACCTAAGGAGACAAAAGACCTGTATGCAGAAAACTATAAGACACTGATGAAAGAAATTAAAGATGATACAAACAGATGGAGAGATATACCATGTTCTTGGATTGGAAGAATCAACATTGTGAAAATGACTATACTACCCAAAGCAATCTACAGATTCAATGCAATCCCTATCAAACTACCACTGGCATTTTTCACAGAACTAGAACAAAAAATTTCACAATTTGTATGGAAACATAAAAGACCCTGAATAGCCAAAGCAATCTTGAAAAAGAAAAACGGAGCTGGAGGAATCAGGCTCCCTGACTTCACACTATACTACAAAGCTACAGTAATCAAAAGAGTACGGTACTGACACAAAAACAAATATAGATCAATGGAAGAGGATAGAAAGCCCAGAGATAAAACTATGCACATATGGTCAACTTATCTTTGATAAAGGAGGCAAGAATATACAGTGGAGAAAAGACAGCCTCTTCAATAAGCAGTGCTGGGAAAACTGGACAGCTACATGTAAAAGAATGAAATTAGAACACTCCCTAACACCATGCACAAAAATAAACTCAAAATGGATTAAAGACCTAAATGTAAGGCCAGACACTATAAGACTCTTAGAGGAAAACTTAGGCAGAACACTCTATGACATAAATCACAGCAAGATCCTTTTTGACCCACCTCCTAGAGGAATGGAAATAAAAACAAAAATAAACAAATGGGACCTAATGAAACTTAAAATCTTTTGCACAGCAGAGGACACCATAAACAAGACAAAAAGACAACCCTCAGATTGGGAGAAAATATTTGCCAATGAAGCAACTGACGAAGGTTTAATCTCCAAAATTTACAAGCAGCTCATGCAGCTCAGTATCAAAAAAACAAACAACCCAATCCAAAAATGGGCAGAAGATGTAAATAGACATTTCTCCGAAGAAGATATACAGGTTGCTAACAAACACATGAAAGGATGCTCAACATCGCTGATCATTAGAGAAACGCAAATCAAAACTACAATGAGGTTTCACCTCACACTGGTCTGAATGGCCATCATCAAAAAATCTGCAAACTATAAATGCTGGAGATGGTGTGGAGAAAAGGGAACCTTCTTGCACTATTGGTGGAAATGTATATTGATACAGCCACTATGGAGAACAGTTTGAGGTTCCTTAGAAAACTAACAATAGAACTACCATATGACCCAGCAATCCCACTATTGGGCATATACCCTGAGAAAACCATAATTCAAAAAGAATCATGTACCTCAATGTTCATTGCAGCTCTATTTACAATAGCCAGGACATGGAAGCAACCTAAGTGTCCATCGACAGATGAATGAATAAAGAAGATGTGGCACATATATACAATGGAATATTACTCAGCCATAAAAAGAAATGAAATTGAGATATTTGTAGTGAAGTGGATGGACCTAGAGACTGTCATACAGAGTGAAGTAAGTCAGAAAGAGAAAAACAAATACCATATGCTAACACATATATATGGAATCAAAAAAAAAAAAAGGTTCTGAAGAACCTAGGACAGGAATAAAGATGCAGATGTAGAGAATGGACTTGAGGACACGGGGAGGGGGAAGGGTAAGCTGGGACGAAGTGAGAGAGTGGCATGGACATATATACACTACCAAATGTAAAATAGATAGCTAGTGGGAAGCAGCCGTGTAGCACAGGGAGATCAGCTCGGTGCTTTGTGACCACCTAGAGGGATGGGATAGGGACGGTGGGAGGGAGATGCAAGAGGGAGGGGATATGGGGATATATGTATATGTATAGCTGATTCACTTTGTTATAGAGCAGAAGCTAACACACCATTGTAAAGCAATTATACTCCAATAAACATGTTAAAAAAAAAAAAAGGCTGTAATTCCCCATGCTATACAATACATCCTTGTTGCTTAAAAAAAAAGAAAAAATTGTTCTGAAGAACGTAGGGGCAGGACAGGAATAAAGACGCGGACATAGAGAATGGACTTGAGGACACGGGGAGGGGGAAGGGTAAGCTGGGAAGAAGTGAGAGAGTGGCATGGACATATATACACTCCCAAATGTAAAATAGATAGCTAGTGGGAAGCAGCCGCATAGCACAGGGAGATCAGCTCAGTGCTTTGTGACCACCTAGAGGGGTGGGATAGGGAGGGTGGGAGGGAGACGCAAGAGGGAGGGGATATGGGGATATATGTATACGTACAGCTGATTCACTTTGTTATACAGCAGAAACTAACACAACACTGTAAAGCATTTATACTCCAATGAAGACGTTAAAAAAAAAAGATGACGACACAGGAGATGAGACATATAAAAACATCACTCTGCTACCATTAAACTTGATGCAGGAGATTTGATTTCAGCAACACATCATCAGTCACATTAATTTAATGCTGTTAGTTTGGATTTTGTTGGTTTTGAGGTTGTGTTTGTATCTACGTAGAAATTTTGTTTTGGTTTTATGGTTTGTTTATAGAGCTCTGAGCATGAGGACTTCCTGCTTAATTTCAGGTTTATACCTATTTCAGTAACAATAAAATAAAAATAATTTAAGTCAATACTATGGATCTGGAAGGGTTTTTTGTTGTTGCTGTTGTTGTTGTTTGGTCTTGTTTTGTTTTTGGGAGGAGCTATATATAGTTCTCAAAATCTAACTGGCAATTCCAGTGACTGGATCGCTGAGCTGGAAATACAGCTTCAACATTACATACGTTAGCTTTGGGATCAGGGCTTCTAGGTTTAAGGCCTTAGATGAGTCATTCTTCCCGTCTGAGACTCCTTTGCATCATATACTGAAAGGAATAAGATGACTAGTTCATGGGAGGGGCAAAATCAAAATGGGATAACTGTTAAGAGAAAAGGCTTTGGAGCCTACAGGATCAGCACAGGAGTTCGAGGAGTTCACGGAGGGGAAGTGCGGGGCAGGTAAACACAGGTAGCTCTGATCACTTGCTAGGCTTTGCTCCAAGCGCCTCGAACACACCTGAGCTCACTTCATCCTCTGCACACCCTAATCACATCCCCATTTTCCAGGGAAGAAAGCCGAGGCACAGGCAATTTAAGTAATTTTGTTCAACCTTCTCTCTAGGTATGACCAAAGTGCTCTGGGGCCAGAAGACCTTCCTCCCTTACCTCCTTCATTCTTTTAACAAATACTTATTGGGACCCTACTATCTGTCAGCCCCTGTTCTTCAAGCTGAGGACATCCAGGCAAACAAGCAAGACAGCATTATAGCCCTGGAGGAGTCTGCAGCCAAGACATTAAACCAAGACCCACCCAATCAATGATTTCAGGACCATTGTGATCAGGACTCTGAGGGATAAATACAGGGTGCAGAGGACCCTGAGACCAGGAGAAGGAGGAGTTGGCTAGATGAAGACTTGAGGGAGAGTGACCCAAGCAGAGCCATGTGCAAAAGTCTCTAGGTGGGAGGAAAAAGAGCCATAAGTATGTGCTGGAAAGCTTCAGCATCACTCTAACAGTGTAGGGTTGGTGCCAGGATGGATTATTGAACCACGGGGACAGAATAAGGAGCATAGAAAGAGACCCACACACATGTGGAAACTCAGTGTCGACCAGAAGTGGGACTGCAGATCAGCAGGGGAAGAACAGACTTCAGAAAGTGTTGCTGGACCCAAAAGAATTGGAAACAGGTGTGCAAACAAAAATTTGTACAGGAATGTTCATAGCATTGCTATTTACAGTAGCAGAAAAGTGGAAGCAGCCCAAGTGTCCTTCAAGCAATGGCTGGATAAATAAAACGTGGTACATCCATGCAATGGAGTATTATTCGGCATAAAAAGGAATGAAATACTGATTCACACTACCACATGGATGAACCTTGAAAACATTATGCTGAGTGAAAGAAGTCAGACACAAAAGGCCATGTATTATATGACTCAGTTTATAGGAAATACCCAAAAGAGGCAAACTCACAGAGACAGAAAGCAAATAAGCGGTTGCCAGGAGCTGGGGAGGGAGAGTGGGAATGACTGCTGAATGGATACATGGTCTCCTCCCGGACTCCGGAACTAGATAGTAGTGAGGCTGGCACAACACGGCGAATGCATTAAATACCACTGACCTGTGCACGTAAACATGGCTTACCCATTTAAACGTGAATTTTATGTTATATAAATTTTATCACAATTTTAAAAAGTGTTTCTGAGCAACTGTCTATCCATACAAAAAGTAAAATAAAATCAGATTCCTAACACACACACACACACACACACACACACACACACAGTGTGCTGACCTTAAAGAATAATATGGATACATGACTATATTAAAATATAAAACATACAGGAAAGAAGCCACAATGAATTAATGGGCAAACCAGAGACTGGGAGAAGATGTTTGCAACGTAGAAAACAGAAAAGGATTGGTATCCAGAGTCTACAAGGAACCCCTGCAAATAAAC
The DNA here is from genome assembly GCF_005190385.1 of Monodon monoceros. Taxonomy (NCBI): domain Eukaryota; kingdom Metazoa; phylum Chordata; class Mammalia; order Artiodactyla; family Monodontidae; genus Monodon; species Monodon monoceros. Next base: position 100,292,969 of record NW_021703782.1, read on the forward strand.
AGGAAAAGACACATCTTCTTCTTCAATTTTCACACCTGGTTAAGGTCCTGAGTGAAATGCCACTGGGTCAGGGTTCCCAGGTGTCCCCTTCGTGTCACTTAACATCACTGTATGGACAGAACTTTCCATTTGGCTGCATCCGTCCCTGGCCACATCTATCCTGTGACATTGTACCCCCAGCACATACCTGGCACACAAGACATGTGTGATGGGCACGTGCTGACTGAATGGAGAGACGGGTGCCCAGATAGACGAAGAACACTTAGCTAGAGTCTTCATACGCTGCCTCATCCACACGGTCAGCAAACCTCCCCGCTGTCACCCTGGCCTCCCCTCTTACCAAGGTCCCTTTCTCCCTCAGATTCTCCGTGTCAGAAACACTGAGGTGAGGTGACCTCTGGCAGGCAGGGTTTGGAATGTGAATCCAGAAATTTCTCCGTGGAAGGAAAATTGCCTCGTTGAGGTTTTTGTGGGGAAGAGCCTATCAGCGAGGGTGGTCTGGTGGGGAGGACCAGGGTCCGCAGAGTCTGGTGAGCCCTTCCCACAGGAATCCCGGCTCCAGGAAATGCGAAGCTTCCTCAGATCCAGAGACACCCAGGGCCCTGGCGCCCCAGGAGATGGCCAGTCACAGCGCTCAGCTTACAGATGAGGAAATGAGATTCAGATGCGGGAGCGGCTGCCTCAAAATCACTAAGTAGAACTTTTCAGAGCTGGGTTTCATTCCTAATTCTCTCACATGCTGCCCAGCCCCAGACAGGAGGGGAATCTCCCAGGGCTAGAGTGGGAAAACGTTTTAAAGCAGTTTCCAGAAGTGGTTGAGCTAGTCAGGAGAAGTAGGTGATTGAGCACAGAGGAGGAAGCGGGGATGCGGGACGGCAGCTGGGAGGAGAGCGGCTCGTGCAAAGGTCAGAGGACGGGACAGGCGAGGTCCACCCTGGGGGACACGGGGCCACCAGCCTGGGGCTGAGGGGCTGAAGCAGAGGAGCTTGGAAGGGGAAGACCAGGGATTCGCCTTTTACCCTTTCCTGAGAAGGGAGCCTCTGGAGTATCCCTGGGAAGGGAGGGTGGCATGATGGAGGTTGTCTCTGAAGGGATAGTCCCACCAGTGCTGTCACAGTCACTGAAAAATAGGTCACAAGGGAAGGAAGGAGAAAGCAGGAGCCAGAAAGGAAAGAGGGAAGGAAGGAAGGAAGGAAGGAAGGAAGGAAGGAAGGAAGGAAGGAAGGAAGGAGGGAGGGAGGGAGGGAGGAAGGAAAGAAGGGAGGAAGGAAGTTAGTTAAGGTAATCAGAATATGCCACCCTCAAAAATATGCCACTTTGGGGCTTCCCTGGTGGCGCAGTGGTTGGGAGTCCGCCTGCCGATGCAGGGAACGCGGGCTCGTGCCCTGGTCCGGGAGGATCCCACATGCCGCGGAGCGGCTGGGCCCGTGAGCCATGGCCGCTGGGCCTGCGCGTCCGGAGCCTGTGCTCCGCAACGGGAGAGGCCACAACAGTGAGAGGCCCGCGTACCGCAAAAAAAAAAACAAAAAAGAAAGAAAGAAAAAAAAAATGCCACTTTGGCATAAAGATTATTTTGAGCTGAAGGCAAGTGAGAAGCAGCAGACACAGGAAAAACTCTCTGCCACCACCTCCCCCCTTATCTTTCTGTCTAAAAGCAGGGCATAAGTTTCCCTTCGTAAAGGTGACATGAATTCTCCTTGTGAGGTACCCCACCTCCCCACCTCCAACTCATACCAGGAAGAGGAGAACAACCTTTATCAGCAGAGATCAAGGTGAGACTGCATAAACAAACCTGATTGAAATTACCCTTATCTTCCGTTAGCTTCCCCACCCTGGATATATTTACCTTCCTGCAGTTTACCACCCTTAGTAGCCCCAACTCCTTTCCCTTTTGTCTAGTCACTTCACCACCATTTATTGTCCTGTGTTAAAATGGTGGATAAGCCCCCCAAGTCTAACCACTTCTCTGGGTTTTCACTTTTTTTCCTGTGAAGCCCCCACACATGTAAAAATATTAGCATCAATGAAGGAACATATGCGTTTTTCTCCTGTTAATCTGTCTTTGTCAGTTTAATTTGCAGGCTGCAGAAGCAGCACATAAGAGGGTAAAGGAAAAGTGTTTTCCTCCCCTACTGAGGGAAGGAAGGGGGTGGAGGAGGAAGGAGGGAGGGAGCGAGGGAAGGAAAGAAAGTCTTTCTGACTTGGGACTGGCAACAGATAATTGCTTTCCTTCCAGTTTGACAATAAATACGATGGGAGGAATTGACAAGCCCAGGAGAGCAGGGACTGACTTGGCTCCTTTCAGGCCCATCAGCTTCTCCATCCTTTATTGATCCAAGGAAATGCTATTAAAAATCATCTCCAGGAGAGGAAATATCCTTTTTACTTCGTTTTGTACTTGGAAGTCATTTGTTTTCTAATGATATTAAATTCCACCTCTGGCATTTACATACATCTAATTTCAAAAGGCAGAAACAGGGAGAAAGCCAAATATTTTAAGGCTCTTGGGTTCATTTTGGAAAACAGTTAGTGCTTCCAGGGCCAAAGAATTCTACCAGTTGAAATAAAATTTTACCTTTGCAACCAAAACTTATAAAGCTACATTCCACCAGTGTTAAAAGTGTGTTCCTCTCAACCTTCGAAAAAGATCAAAGAAATAATCCACTTGAGCGAAGGGCAGGGGGTGGGAGGACACTTTTACTGTAAACCCTTTTATACATCTGGATTGTTATTCCCTGAGAACGTCTTATCTATTTTTTTATTTTTTAATAGTTTTTTTTATTAAGAAAAAAATTTTTTTTAATTTTTTAATTTTTCTGTCACACCATGGCATGCAGGATCTTAGCTCCCCAACCAAAGATAGAACCCTTGCCCCCTGCAGTGGGAGCACAGATTCCTAACCGCTGGACTACCAGGGAATTCTCCTCTATTTTTAAAAATTAAGCACATAAACAAAATAAAAACACAACTTAAAGAAGCTAATGTCCTGGGTCTTCTCAAGGGTTTGAATGTTATCTTCTGGGCATTAGAAATAAAATTTGTAGGGACTTCCCTGATGGTCCAGTGGCTAAGACTCCGTATTCTCAATGCAGGGGGCCTGGGTTCGATCCCTGGTCGGGGAACTAGATCCCGCATGCTGCAACTAAGACCCAGGGCAGCCAAAATAAATTAAAAAATAAAATTTGTAGTAGAACAAGCCTGGGATCAGCTCAGGTTCAAGCTTTGTTCCTGCAATTCCACAAGCCAGGTGACCTTGAGGGGAAAAAAAAAAAAACACTTAAACTTCCTGAGCCTCAGTTATCTTATGTATAAAATGGGGTAATTATCTCTACCTCCCAGGGGTATGTTAAGATAAAAAATGAGATAAAGTGTGCTCTTGCAAAAGAGGTTTGAAATATAATAAGGCACCAAAGAAATGTGAGCTCCTATCATCAATTATATAAAGTTCTTCTTTGAATTCTTGGATCACTAAACCCAGTGGGAATGAGGTCCCCCCACCCCCCGGTCATGCTATTCCCTCTGCACCTTGTTAACCCCTCCTCACCCTGTAGGTCTCAGCTCAGGCACAACCTGGCTACCTGGTCCCTCACCTCCCACCACACTTCTTGGGCCCCCTAGGCTCCAGCCACACTCTCCCCTGTGCTGTCCCTCAAACAGGTCAAGTACAATCCAAACCTGGGCCTTTGCACCTGCTGTTCCCTCTGCCTGGGATGCTCCCCCGACCCATAGTCACTTCACTACTTATTGTAAGCATGTATTTCTTAGATTTTTTTTTTTTTTGCGGTACACGGGCCTCTCACTGTTGCGGCCTCTCCCACAGCGGAGCACAGGCTCCGGACGCGCAGGCTCAGCGGCCACGGCCCACGGGCCCAGCCACTCCGCGGCATGTGGGATCCTCCCGGACCGGGGCACGAACCCGCGTCCCCTGCATCGGCAGGCGGACCCTCAACCACTGCGCCACCAGGGAAGCCCTTAGATTTTTCTTAATTAAAAACCAAACACAAACCCATCTTTAGCTAAAAAAGTTGATTAAAATCTGTGTCCATTGGTCTTGGCTTTTGATCTATGGCTGTCAAAGAAAGATGCACTGGGAACCTGGTTCGTTTTTCTGATTTGTAACCCTGTCAGGAGGTCCCTGCCCTGAGGCTCTGTGTGGGGTTCTGTGTGTCCCCATTAGGCAGCTTCCTAGTTCCTCCAGTGCTTCACCTTCTATCTTACCATTCTTCAGGCCCCCAGACTCACACACACCTGGAGGCATCCCAGATGAATGTTCCATGCCACCCTACTTGTAGAGGCAGAAGTCATACCCAGGAGGACCCCAAGTTACCAGTGGCTGCCCCAGTAAAGAGAGAAACTCCTGAATTCTAACAAACCTGGGCACCCATCTTGGCTTGACCATTACTAGCTGGGGTCTTTGATCAAGATGCAGCCCTTTTCAGGGCCTCAGTCTCTGTATTTGTGTAATGAGGAATCCTCCCTCCCAGGATCCAATGAGATGAGGTATGTGAGGCACCTGGCAGTGTATGATGGCGGTGATGGTTATCAGGACACAGAGGAATGAACCTTAAATGGTGGAATGTCAGGAATTAGAAGGGGAAGATACAGGGGGTGGATGAGCATTCTTGGGTCATCTCAAACCATAACCGTAGGCAAAACCAAGGTACCCAAGAATCCAGTCCTGTGTCTCTTTTTGCACAGAAGGTGGGGGCATGACCTCCATTTGTTTTTCTGGCCGCGCTTTGCAGCACATGGGATCCTACCGGCGCCCCCTGCAGTGAAGCGTGGAGTCTTAACCCCTGGACCGCCAGGGAAGTCCCTCATTTTGAATGCTCACTATGGCAACTGGTCTCTCCCCATGCTGTACACTGCACTTGCTGGGGTCCTGGACAAAACTGAACGGCTGCCTTGACCATGGATCATTTTTAGAGGATGTCAATGCTTTCGTCCAGACTGGAGTTGACCGTAACTATGGCTTTCTTCTTTCTGTAAAGTGGGACTCTCCGTCTTGAAGAGTCCTGGCTTTGTTGAGTGTCAGCACTGGAACTCTCCCTGAAAGAGACTCTGCTGCTGCCTTACTGGGTGACCTGAGGAAGTCCCTTCCCCTGGACTCCAGACGCCCCGTCTGTACAGTGACCCCATGGGGTGGGGCGGTCTCCCCAGGCCCTCTCCGCTCTAGCGTCCTGCCTACGGAGCATTTATGAGTCAAGGCAATACCTTCTCTGAATTTGCCAGCCATTATTACTAGTTATGTGATCCTGAGCAAGTGATGTCACCTCTGTGCCTTAGCTGCCTCATCTGAAAACGTGGGTAATAATTTACTAAAGAGTGTAGAAGAGAGCCTGGCATGAAGTAGATACTATATGTGAGTTGGTACCCTCATCACCACCACTAATACCATCATCATCATTATCACCAGCATCACTGCCATCACCATCATCACCATCACCATCATCACCATCATCAACATCACCATCATCACCATCACCACCATCATCAACATCATCACCATCATCAACATCACCATCATCACCATCACCATCATCAACATCATCATCACCATCATCACCATCACCACCATCATCACCATCACCATCATCACCACCATCATCACCATCATCATCACCATCATCAACATCACCATCACCATCATCATCACCATCACCATCATCAACATCACCATCATCACCATCATCAACATCACCATCATCACCATCACCACCATCCTCATCACCACCATCATCCTCATCATCCAGCCTCATTAGACTGTTGGTTGGTATGCCTGGTGTGAGGAAAATTGCTCAGAACAGGATACAGAGACACCTGGGTACAAGCCCTTGCTTAAGCAAAGTTTCTGCATCTTCCACAGCCTCAATCTTTTCTTCCTAAGGTGAGGGGATTGGGTCTGACAGTTGGGGCAAAAGGTGTACCCTGTGGCCAAAGATTAGATCCTTTTCTCGTCCTTCTAGTTTTACAACCAAATTCTTCAAACTTTGGCTTCCAGGACAGATTTTACTTTTTTTTTTTTTTTTTTTTTTCCAGGATGTCATCAGCATCTGGCCCTACCCTCAGCTAAAACAGTCAGGTTGATCTGAACAAAAAAAGGTTTGGTGAAGTGTCTACCAACAGACTAATGGATAAAGAAGATGTAGTGTGTGTGTGTGTGTGTGTGTGTGTGTGTGTGTGTGTGAGAGAGAGAGATGGAATATTACTCAGCCATAAAAAAGAACGAAATATTGTTATTTGTAGCAGCGTAGATGGACCTAGAGATTGTCATACTGAGTGAAGTGGGTCAGACAGAGAAAGACAAGTATCATATGGTATCACTTATACGTGAGCTCTAAATAATGATACAAATGAATTTATTTACAGAACAGAAACAGACTCACAGACATAGAAAACAAACTTACAGTTACCAAAGGGGAGAGGAGAGGGAGAGATAGATTAGGAGTTTAGGATTAACATATAAACACTACTATATATAAAATAGATAATCAACTAGGACCTACTGTATAGCACAGGGAACTATATTCAATATCTTGTAATAACCTAAAATGCAAAAGAATCTGAAAAAAATGTATGTATAACTGAATCACTTTGCTGTACACCTGAAACTAACACAATATTGTAAATCAACTATACTTCAGTAAAAAAAAGAAAGAAAACGTGTTGGAGCAACGCCAGAGAAGAAAGAAATCCAAGCCCACAGATTTTCAGGTTGAATTTCTTATAACTGTAACAGGGTTGTAGCCACCCATCTCCTGAGTAAAACAGGAGACAGACTTTGGGAGAAGAAAGAAGGAGAGGAGGGATGAAAGGGGAAGGGAGAGCAGGAAAGGGAGAAAGGATGAGGGAGGGGGCTGCAGGAAGAGGCCACCAAGGCAAGACATCTCAAGAAACAACACCCCTTGTTATTTTCACTCACTGAAAAATCAAACTGTGTGTGGCCAATTATATCTCAATAAAGCTCGAGAAAAAAAAAACAAACCTGGCTGTGTGCCTGGAGAGCAGTTGTGTGTATTTGTTGTCTACGTGTGTGTGAGTGTGCATATATGTGTCTGCCTTTGAGACCGTGTGTATGCTTGAGTATGCATGTGTATGTGCATGGACACATTTGAATGTGTGTCTGTGAGTCCATGTCTCCACATGCCTAGACAGTGCCGGGCACACGTTAACTGCTCTCTGGTTCTGATCATTGAACAAATATGCATGAGAGTACATGTGTGACTCCTTGAGTGGCTCTGATAGTCAGGCGCATGTGTGGCTGCGTGTACGTTCCTGTATGTCCTTCTGAATGTGCCTGTTCGTGCCTGTGATGGAGGTGAGGCAGGGATGCATATTGGTGTCTGGATGTGTGTTGTAGCTGTGTGTCTGCACGCATAAGTGTGTGGGTGCCTTTGAAGGGTGAGTGTGTGTTTCAGTGTGTGCGGCTGCAGGGCTGAGTGACAGGGAGTGTGCGCTTGTGTGCAGTCGTGAGCTTGCCTGCAAGGGTGGTGCCCAAGCAAGCGTCTTGGTGTATGGCTGTGCGCGCATGTGCATGCGTGTGTGCTCTGAGGGGGTGTGCACCTAGGCACCCACATGTACAGGGACCCTGGTAGCCCTGGGCTTGATTTCCCTCCCCCTCAGTCAGGAAATGCCTGTGGTTTGTACCATCGGTCTGTTCCCTTTTCATTTCAATGGGGGCTCAGGGTAGCCTCTTAGCAGCTCTCATTCACCTGTCTATTTGGACTTTCTTTGTGGGAACCAGAAGGGCTGAGCTTGCAAGAGCTCCACTGAGGCTGGTTGACACCCTGATGCTGAGGGTCTGGAGGAAACACCATGGCTCTTGCCCCAAGGAGGGAGCCCCTGTTGTGCCCCATCCCGTGGTGCTCCCAGATCCCCCTGCTGACCAGTCCCTCCCCCCGCCAGGGGAGCCTCAGCATCCGGAGCAGGATTGAACAGGGCAAGAGATTTGGAGGCAGACAACCTGAGTTCAAGTTCAGCTTCCACCCTTGGCTGAACTGGGAGGCTTTGGACAAGTCGCTGAAAGTCTCCAAGCTTCCACTTCCTTGGTGGCACAATGGGACACCTGACATCAAGGTTGACCCCTTCTGGTCCCAGTGACCATGAATATGTAGAGTGGAGGCTTCCGGAGCCCACCCAGATCTCCATCACACCCTCTGGTGCACCTGTCCCCAGCCTCTGTGAGTACTGGCTTCTAAAGTCTCAGCTGCCCTTTTCTTGTCCTCAGCCAAATGCAAGCTGCTTGCCTGGGAGGTCACATGCCCCTCAGAGCACCCAGCACCCAATGACTCCTGACTCCTATGAGCTACAGAAAGTTAGTCTTCTTGTCTCAAGATGCAGCCAGCTCCATGATACAATTCACTCTCTAGAGGTCCCCAAAAGGAACAGGTTAAGATAATCACCAGTCAAGACCATACTCTTCCATCACTTTCTTTCTCTGCCCGACCTGTGTCCTTCAACCCCCTTTTCCTGAGAACATGCCCCTAATAAATCACTTTCACCAGAAGCCCTTCCCAGGCTCTGCTTCTAGGAAACCTAGCTGAGGACAGTATGAAAGCGTTTTTACACACAGTCACCCCAATGTTTGGGGCATGCTTAGTATCATCCTATTTTTAAGATGAGAAAATGAAAGTTGATGGAAGAAAAAATGAAATAATGGAGGGGAAAAGCGCTTAGAGTGACATCCACAAATGTCTCTTGAGCCGGTTGTCAACGCGGGCCTCTCAGACAACAGCCAGTGTGCTGCTCCATCGCAGGTTCCCCAGCCCTCAAGTTTCTTGGGATCAAAGGGGACCTGAAAGCTCATCTGGGACATGCATATCATGCTTGACTCCTCTCTATACAAATGTTCTCTCCAGGCAAACGTCCAGTTGTATTTGAATGCTCCTGATGTTGGGGAGCTCACTCCCTCCAAAGAAGCATCTTCTGCTTTTAGAGGGTGCAACTATTCATCTCCTTTCCTTCATTCAGCAAACATTCGTTTAAAAAAAAGCATTTATTTGGTTGTGCCGGGTCTTAGTTGCAGCAGGCTAGTTGTGGCACATGGACTCCTTAGTTGCGGCAGGCAGGCTCCTTAGTTGCAGCTCACTGGCTCCTTAGTTGTGGCGTGCGAACTCTTAGTTGTGGCATGCATGTGGGATCTAGTTCCCTGACCAGGGGCCAAACCCGGGCCCCCTGCATTGGGAGCATGGAGTCTTAACCACTGCTACACCAAGGAAGTCTCTCAGCAAATATTCTTTAAGCACCTACTGTGTGCCGGGCACTATGCAAAGCACCGAGGATGCAGTGATGAGCTAAAGCCAGCTCCGTTCCTGTCCTCATGGAGCTTATGGACTGGCGGGAGAGAAAACCAAGGAGAAACAACTGCAGGGATAAACACTGCAACCCTACAAGGTGTGGGAACAGAGGTACAGGGTGTGAGAGAGAGTCCGGGGTGCCCTTGAGGGCTTCACAGTGGGAAAATCCAGATGTGCGTTGGGAGGACAGAGAATGCTTTCCTGAGGATGTGATGACCCAGCTGGTTTCTGAAGGATGAGTAGAAAGTAACAAGGGGATGAGAGAAGGAACAGTGTTAAAGAAGGAGGGAGCAGCATAGGCAAAGGCCAGTGGTGGGCAGGAAAGTAGAATGGCACACAAGTGGCCTGGAAGGGAGACAGTGAGGTGGGTCGGAAGGTGGGGGTGGGGTGTGGCCCTGAGAGCAGAGGAGGCCTGAGGGTTTTAGGCAGGGCCCTCCTCATTCAGATCATCAGTCTCATCTTCCAGTTCTTCTCATGACAAAATGACTCCTTTCCACCTGGTTGAGACATCCCCTCTACCACCGGGATTCCTCCACCTGCTCCGGCAGGCCCGTTGCAGGCTCTCCTCACTGCCGCTGCGTGACTCAGAGCACAGGCATCTCGAGATCTCAGAGAGACACACCTAGAAATGACTGTTGCCGCCATACACTGCATCAAAAGCCAAGGTCTCTTCAACAGCCTGAAGGAGACCAGGGTGATGCGGGGCCTGGGAACACAAAAGCAGGTTTCCGGGAGCCAGAAGAACCCGCCTGAGAAGCCGAGGGTTCTCCTCTTGGGCGCCCTGTCTGTCTCTCCATGACCCACCTCCCATGTGAAAACATAGACACACAGAAGGCCTGGGTTTTCACTGACCCACCACGTGGCCTGCCCTGGCCGTCTCTGGGGGGAGGAGGACACGGCTGCCGAGGCGACGGGGGAAGGAGGCCCACTGGAGGCGAATGGAACCAGGAAGCCCCCCACATCAGCTCCACCTGGTCGGCTTTCTCCCACTGCCTGGGTGTAAAACACAGACTCCTGGGCTTCCCTGGTGGCGCAGTGGTTGAGAGTCCGCCTGCCGATGCAGGGGACGCGGGTTCGTGCCCCGGTCCGGGAAGATCCCACACGCCGCGGAGCGGCTGGGCCCGTGAGCCATGGCCGCCGAGCCTGCGCGTCCGGAGCCTGTGCTCCGCAACCGGAGAGGCCACAAGAGTGAGAGGCCCGCGTACCGCAAAAAAAAAAAAAAAAAAGACTTGGCAAAAATAATTTGAAAATCATAAACTCACTATAAAATGGAAACAGACCCCCCCAAATGCATGCAATATACCTGACAAAGAAAGAAAGAACAAACAAAAACTCTAAGAGTAAAGGTAAAGGAAAGCCAATCTGCATGGTTTTATCATTTAAGATCTTTTACAACCTAGTTTTAGATTTATAGAAAATTTTCATTTATTTTTACAGTCTCATTTTCAACTTTCACAGCAAATTCTCAACTCACTTCTTGTGGCTTAACAACTTTTTTCCTTCTGATTTCTGGGAAATGTCACATAAGGGTTTACATAAAGATTATATTTTCTTAGTAAGACAATGTAATAATTTTAATTGGGGAGATGGGCATTTTTTAAAGTATAAATCTATCTATAATCTTTGACTTTCTCAAAGTTTATTTCTAATTAGGTTCCTAGCAGAGCAATTCCATTTGTCTCAAGCAAAATTTTGATAAAATTCTATAGTACCAAAAAAAAAAAGAAAAGAAAAGGGGGAACGGAGGTAGTGAATGGAATTAGAGTTGCTAATCGGCTGACCTTAAAAATAAAATGTAAAAATTCTGGACTGTCTGGGTGAGCCCAAGACAAGAATATTTAAAAGTGGAAGACAGCGTCAGAAGAGCAGCTGAGGAGGAAGCAGAGATTGGGGTGATGAGATGCAAGGATTCAAACCCTCATCTCTGATCTGAGGGTGGAAAGAGGCCACAAGTCAAGGGATGCCGGCAGCCTCTGGAACTGGAAAAGACAAGGAAACAGATTGTCCCCTAGAGCTTCTGGAAAGCAGCACAGTCTTGCCGACGCCTTAATCTTAACCCAGTGAGACCTGCATCACACATTGGACATCAGGACCATAGCCTAATAGATGTGTGTGTTTTAAGCCAGTGTTTGGTAATTGTTTCAGCAGCAGTAGAAAACAAACCCACAAGAGCCCTGATAACACTGGTGCAGTGCCCAGCCCAGCTTGGCTGTAGGAATACACCTCTCCAGCCCAGGCAGGGGAAGGATTGGTGAAAGAAGCCTCTGGTTTTGAAGAGTCACTGCTCTAGGGGCCCCGAATGGACATAGGCCTGTCCCAGGAGTACTTGCATCCTATAAGGGCAATGTCCACACCGGTTAATCCTGGTAGGTACTGTTCACGGCATTGCCCTGAAGATTTCAGAGACACGGTGGTGAAGAAGCGAGGGCCCCAGCTTTTGAAGAGCTTCTAGGCAGGAGGAGAAAGAGATGTGAACAAGCCGGGAATCAAACCCCATTAAGACCCAGAACAATGAAGTCCTAACGGCAGTATATCAGGCAGTGGAGCTGAATGCATGAGAGACCTCCCTGGTTTCGTCATCAACCACGTGGCCTCCTTGGGACAGGACCATCCCTGGGCAGCTGGACTTCCCTTCTCGGGGTTTGGATTCCCCACATGTAGGGTAGGCTCCTCCCTCTTCCAGTCCTCTTCCTTCTGCCTGGAGACACAGGAGACAGATGTGACAGTCCCAACAGTTATTCATCCACAAATGTCTCTAAGCACTTATAATGTGCTGACCTCCAGTCGGAGTTGTCACATACACATTTTCTTTTTTCTTGTAAAGCTAATTAGCCAGTTTTATTCTTTTTTTTTCCCCCTAAATATCTATTTATTTATTTATTTATCTGGTTGCCCCGGGTCTTAGTTGTGGCATGCAAGCTCTTAGTTGCGGCATGCGACCTCTTAGTTGCGGCATGCGTGTGGGATCTAGTTCCCTGACCAAGGATCGAACCCAGGCCCCCTGCGTTGGGAGTGTGGAGTCTTAACCACTGTGCCACCAGTGAAGTCCCACACACATAGTTTTCAATGATCCCTCAAAACACCCTAAAGGAGTTAAGTGAAATAAGCTAGATGCAGAGGACAAATATTGTATGATTCTACTTATATAAAGTACCCAGAGGAGTCAAATTCACAGAGGGAGAAAGTAGAATGGTGGTTACCAGGCAGTGACAGGAAGGGGGAATGAGAATTATTATTTAATGGGTACAGAGTTTGGGATGATGAAAAAGTTCCAGAGACAGAGGATGGAGATGGTTGTACAACAGTGTGAATGTACTAATGTCAATGAATTGTACACTTAAAAATGGCTAAAATGAAAAAAAAAAGGCTAAAATGGTAAATTAGTGTTACATATATTTTACCACAATACAAAAATTTAAATACCCAAAGCAGAGACGATTCACCCCATTTTACAGATGAGGAAACTGAGGCTCAAAGAGATTGATTGACTTGCCCAGTATCACACAGCTAGAGAATTGCAGAGTTGGGATTTGAACCCAGGTCTGACTCTAAATCCAGGGTCCTTTCCTCCTAATATCTTCCCTCTGTTCTTTCCAAAGGTCCTTCTACTCTGAGGTAGACCCTGCACTAGGAACAGTGAAGAGGGTGGTAGAGAAATGAGGCGGAGGTGGTCTCAGAGGAGCATTTCTGAGGAAATGAGGAAAAGGCATTTACCTTTGCAGGTCAAAAAGAGGAGGCTGGCCTCTGGCCGTATCATCCCCACGCCCCACAACTTGGCTACTTCCCTGAGCTTCCCTTGATAATCCTTGCTTTCCGTGCCGACAGTGGAAGCAGGTGGCCCGGGGGACCAGTGAACCAGGGAGAAGCTGTGGGCACTCCTGTGCTCTCTGCTACAATGGTGACGAGAGAGCAGTCAGGCGATCCCGCCACCCAGGGGGAGGGGTCTGGACGGAGGGCGCCCAGCATTACACAGCAAACCTGCAGAGGTTTTCAGAATTAGCACCCTCCCACCACCCAACTCTGGGCTGGGCTGTCACCCTCCATCAAAGTAGGATGTCCCAGAGTCAGAGGCTGGCACAGACAGACCATGTTGGATAGACAGGTTCTGACCCTGACCCAGAAGAGCCCAGAAAATAGAGGGACAGATGGCCGGAGAACTGATCTGATGACGGTAAGCAAAGTAGAAGACCAGGGGCCATCAGTGCTGGAAAGGGACAGAAAAAGCCATTGGATTGGTTATCTATTGTTGCTTAAAAATTATCCCAACATTTAGTGGCTTAAAATGACAAACATTAATTATCTCACAGTTTCTAGACTCAGAAAGCCAGGAGCAGCTTAACTGGTGCCTCTGGCTCAGATCTCTCTGGAGGCTGGAATCGAGGTGTTGGCTGGGGCTGCCATCCCTACTGGGAGAGTGATGGAAGCCACGGATGTTTTGAAATCTAATCTCAGATGAACATCCATCACTTTTTCCATATTCTGGTCACTAGAAGCGAGCTCCTAGGGGCAGTTCACACTCAGAGGGAGGATTACATGAGGAAATGGATACTAGAGGTGGGAATTCTTGGGGGTCATCTTAGAGGCTGTCTGCTACAGCCATCTAATTGCTGCTGAAATAGTTCTTCGGGATGGTGCTGAGACGGGGTGTAAAGAGGGCAATGGGCTCAGCTTGCTGGGGGCAGCCATCTTGGAAGGGGACAGGGCAGACCCGAGTGAGAGACGGGTGGCTGCAGAGGGGTGACGCTTGGGTGGACAGCAGTTCCCCCACTGAAACGCTTCCCTGGCACCCACTGGGGCTCCTGCCATCTTACACCTTCATTGTATAGAGAAGGCAACTGACATGTCCAAGCTTGTTGGTGACAGGGTCAGGGAGAACCCAGAGCTCAGGGCCCTTGACCCACGTCTGGCTGGGACCTACAGAACAGCTCATACCTAAGTTGTCCTGTCCTGTGGACGGGAGCTAACACAGGCACCTGGAACATCCCCACCTCTGCCCCCTGAAGCTTCTGACGTGGGCATGTTGGCCTGAGCGATCTCTCAATCCAACCTCCTGCCTTCAGCTATTGGGACTGGCTCCCAGACATGGGGACAATATTAGAAATTGAGACAGTTTTGGACAAGCCCACTCCTAAGAGTTGTGGAGCTGGACCAGGAATATCAGTGAAGGTCCCTAGCCCTCGCCCCTGCCCCTCTCCCTACCTATGACCCCATCCCTACCACGACAGGGGCCTTGCCTACCTGCACGGGCAACCTCAGTTGGTCTCAGCCGTGTCCACACCTGCTGCCTGCACAGCCACCACGGGCCGAGGCCTGTGCACGCTGGCACGTGGGCTAGTGTCTTCTGCTCTCAGGGGGACCACTGGGCAGAGAATTCCAGGGTTCCAGGTACCCAGGATATGGTTCCAAGAAAAGGACGATGCAAGCTCTGAGAGGGTGAGTCCTCTTGGCCTCAGAGACTCCTCACCCCACAGAGAGGGCACAGCTGGAGGACGACCAGCACACAGTATGGACTCTGCCCCAGGTCTAAGAGCACCTCCCTGAAGGTCATTTAGCAATCCCCTCCCCTTGGCCCTTCCTCACCGCTCTCTTCCTTTCCACCACCATGGTTTCCAAGTTTCAAGCTGGGTTCACATTCTCACCTTGCACAGTGTCCCCAGCCAGCCCTGTGGCCCGCTTCCTGCCAGCTCTGCCAGCCAGAGCTATGGTTCCTCAATTTCCTGCGTTTGCACAAGTGAGCAAAAGGGCATCCGCATACCCACGTGACACTGAATTGATGAAAAGGACTGGCAAAAGTAGAAGTTCTAGAACAAGTTGGACATTCAAGCTTTGTTTCTATGCCACTGTCAATGTCAATGCCCAAGTGGAAAGAATTCTGTGTCTGAAACAATTCTTTAAAACCGTTACTACCAAAAAAACCACCAAACATGAAAGTACCAAAAAAAAGTTTAATAACACATTTACTAATTTTTGTGTAATTCTGCATATATCCTTTGTTTTTGTTTTTTTTCTAATTTGTATTGCAAATGTTACACAGACGAAAACATACGTCACATTATGAAGTCATGAAGCATTGCAACGAAGCAAACGTCTGTCCTTCAACCACGTGCATTAGACCCTAGAAGCTGCTGATACTGTCGGTGCCACCTGTGTGCTCCCCCATCCCAGCCCCCGCTTCCTCCCCACCCCCCTGTAACCACTACCTAAAGTTGTGTTTCTGATACCTTTGCTTTTCAAAAATAGCTTTCCCATAGATGTGTCCATCCCTAAACAATATATTCTTTGGTTTTGCTTCATATTGAAACTTTTATACACATGGTATCATGTTGTATGTCTTCTGTGATTCTTCTTTCCCCTTTGATATTATGTTTCTAAGGCTCATCCATGCTGCTGTTTCCAGTTGTAATTCCTTCATATTCACTGCTTTATAATAGTCCATTGTGGGAACAGAAACTGGATACATAAATTATGTTTTCTTCCGTATTGTTTTTTTCCCTCCTTGGTATATGATTGATAAATCTTCTCTTGGGAAAACCTATGTGTATGTTCTTCCTCCCTTGTTTGGTGTTAAACTTATGTTGATACCAAGAATAATATTTAAAATTTTATGAGACCTGGAGCTTGGGTCTGCGGGTCCTCAGCATTCTCATCATTCAGTCGTCCCACCTCTGCTAGAATCCTGTGGGGCCAGGTACCCACTGTAACCTGAAGGCATCTGGGATTCTCGAAAGTTCTTCCTTGAGTTGAAGGAGAATCTGCCTCCCCTTGGCTTTCTCTCATTGGTTCCAACTCCTCCCCACCCCCTGGGTGCTGTTGAATGTCTGCACCTTCTATACCAAGAGAGCGATGGTTCTCCTCCACCCCTACCCCAACCTATGTATCTGCTCCCACTCCCCAGGCTCCACCAAACCCTGCCTCTTCCTCCCGCACCCAAGACGTCAGTTCCAGTTCTCTCCCCATCTGATTGCTATCCTTTCACCACCTCCGCCCTTATTTTAGTGTAACCCAATGTTCCCAGATCTGGCCAACTCTGGATATGAGCAATGTCCCACTAACAGTTAACCTTCAATTCTGCAAGTTGGAAACCTTCTACCTGCTCACACAGGAACTCAAGTCCCAAGGAGTGTGATACAGTCACTTAAGAGTTAGTCCTGGTAGGGCTTCCCTGGTGGTGCAGTGGTTAAGAATGTGCCTGCCAATGCAGGGAACACGGGTTCTAGCCCTGGTCCGGGAAGATCCCACATGCCGTGCAGCAACTAAGCCCGTGCGCCACAACTACTGAGCCTGCGCTCTAGAGCCCACGTGCCACAACTACTGAGCCCACGTGCTGCAACTACTGAAGCCTGCGCGCCTAGAGCCCGCACTCTGCAACAAGAGAAGCCACCGCAATGAGAAGCCCGCGCACTGCAACTAGGAGTAGCCCCCAGTCACCGCAGCTAGAGAAAGCCCGCGTGCAGCAATGAAGACCCAATGCAGCTATGAATAAATAAATAATTTTTTTTAAAAAAAGAGTTAGTCCTGGCTGCCACTCCACGTCACCGCCATGGCCAAGGCTTTCGGAAGTAGAAAGTGACTAATGCCGGTGGTGACACTGCCACTAACTGAGCAGAAGACATCATCTGACACAGCCACCCCTGTCCTCTCCAGGGCTCCGCCACCACGATTCAGCCTGTAGCACCGCCGCCCACACTCACAGGCCTCAGAGTGCCGCCACAGCTTGTCATGTGGCTGTAAAGGAGAAGGCTCTTTCCTCTCTGGGCTGCGCACTGTCTCAGAGACCCACAGCAGGGCTGCTTGGGCCCTCACGTGTTACAGAGTTTAGAGAGGCAGCTCCTACATTCCCCCCGGGACCACTAGGATGAGGGCAGTTTCCAACAGCAGCCACTAATCCCCTGTGTCCCCCTCCCTGGCCTTGGGGCTGAGTCTGCTACACCACACCAGATCCCTTGCCCTTGAGTGCCTTGCCAGCCGGTCCCTCCCTCCTCCGCCCCGCTCTGCCACACATACCCGTACACGTCTGAACCTTGATTGTGAACACAGATATCCCTCCCAGGTTGTCCCTCTACCCCGTGTAAATCAGTGGGTACAACAGCATGGGGCTGGGTGGAAGATGTTGCCTAAGTGGGCACACGTACTAAGGTGTCTGAATCCCAGCTCTGATCAGTCAGGACCCCCAGGACATAGGGTTGATGGTCTCCCTGTCCCATCCCCTGTTAATAACCAGATTCACACACCCTTTTAGGTAAATGAAGACAAGGAAAAGAAAGACAATTTTTGAAACCTCTGTTTGTTAAGTATAAACCCCTAAGATTTTTTTTTTGGTCTCCTTCTGATAAAGAAAGAACCAGCAGTTTTCAAGTTAATCCAAGAAGCAACTGCTCTTTAGTCAACCCTGGAAGGAGAAGTACAGAAGAAACACGGTCTAAGAAAGTCATACTCTAGCGGAGGAAATGCACTATCTTGCCAGATCTCCTCCTGTTGTTCTGACCACTCTTTGCCTTGAAGTCCTTCTTCAAGTGAGAGAAATCACTCGTATGTGCCTATGAGCCCCTGGGGGGCAAGACCCATGTCTGACCCTCTCTGTTTCTCTCCCAGGACCCAGCCTGGGGCTTGGCTCATCATAAACATATAATCATAGGAATCAAGAATGTGAGGGAGGGGAATAACACCTGGAATCCAGCCACATCACTTCCCTGCTCAAACCCCCCCCCATGGCTCCTCATTAATGGCAGGAAAAATTGCAAGCCCCTTGCCCAGACATTCACGCCTTTCAGCTCCCGGGGCTCCAGCCCGCCTCTCTATCCTCATTTCCCACCACTCCTGCTGCCCCCGTGTTGCCGGTTCTCCAGCTTCCAGTCACACGGGACTCAGTGAATCAGTCTGGGTCCATTGGGTGAAGAACCACTAGGCGTGGGAGAGAGTTGGGGTATCTTACAGGGAGCGGTTGATGCGATTATGGGAGTGTAACAGCGCATCAGTTGTTTACGCATAGCTGTGGTTACTGCACCTAGCGCAGCATCAGAGGCCAGCAGAGCAGGCACTAGAGAAGGAAAATCACCAGGAGTTGGGGAGAGCAAGGGCAAGCTGGTGCTTACGGGAAGGAACTGGAACCCACACTGTCTCTACTTGTGTCCGAACCTGTAGCTTCCATCAAAGGGCTGACCGGCAGAAGTGGAGCCTTCATTGAAGAAATTGATCCAAGAGATGAAGGAGAAATGGAAGGGAAACAACAAGGTCCTACTGTAGAGCACAGACAACTGTATCCAATGATAAACCATGATGGCAAAGAATATATTAAAAAAGGATGTATATATATGTGTATAACTGAATCACTTTGCTGTATAGCAGTAATTAACACAACACTGTAAATCAACTATACCTCAATTTAAAAAAAAAAAAAAGAAGAAAATTTTCACTCTATGTCCTGGTAGTAGTTTCTTAGCTAAATCACAAAAGTGACTCTGAGATAACCTGCTTTCAATTACCTCCTAAGAAAATAAATAAGAACCCTCCAAAAACCAAACAAAAAAACAAAAACAAAAAACAACAAGAAGAAGAAACTGAAGGAGAAAATCCAATGGGAGCTGAAGCAGGTGCGGGCCTGGCTGCTACATCACACCAAAAAAAAAAAGAGAGAGAAGGAGACCCTGTAGAGGTATGCCAGCATGCATGAGCTGCAACAGTGTCTGTCCTCATCTGACCATAAACACCACGGCCACTTCCGATGCTCACTTCCGCTTTCCAAGCCTCATGCGGAGTTTTCTTATGGCCAACCCCAACCCAGAGGTAATTCCAGAAACGTAGTTCCAGCTCAGCTGAATTTGACCAGACACACACTTCCCCAGCCTGTTTCCTCTGCTGAGAATGTTCGTCTGCATTCTCCCTCTGAGTAACTCCTACTTATCTATCAAGGCCCCACCCAAATGGCTCTCCATCCCTCAAGTGTCTCCTGTCACCCATGGGCCGACTTCATCAACCCCTCCTCGTGCCCCAGCGACGCTGAGTACCAGCCTCCATCAGACACCTCACATCTATTCGATGCTCACGTGTGAGGCTGGATCTGTATCATCTCTGTGACCCAAGGGACTAGATGCTACTAAACATCACCTCGGTCAACCTTCACACCAACCCTTTGAAGCAAAATGCTTTTATTGTCTCTATTTTACAATAATGGAGGAAACTAAGACTCCAGGAAGAGCTGTCTCTTGCCCAGTGATGCACAGCTCATAAGGGGCAGAGGCAGGACTCAATCCTGGTCCATCTGACTCCAGAGACTGAAGTCTTAATCACTAAGCAATTCTTAAGGTAGAAAATATTAAAGGTGACCGTGGGGTGACCGACCTCCCGGTTTGCCTAGGACTGAGCGGGGGTTCTTGGGATGCTAGCTTTTCAGTTTGAAAACCGGGGTAAGTCCCAGGCAAACTGGGACGCCTTGGTTACCTTTGGCAAAGTGATCTGTCTGTTTAAAGGTGGGAGAGGCCCTGGGAAGCCAGGGAGGGGACATTCTGAAGCACTGAACTTATGCTACTCCCCAAGACCAGAATAAGAAGAAAGTTTTTGGATTGGCTTTATTTGTCTAATTTCTTCCTTCCTCAGAAACTCAGCCCTCGGGGTTATTTGGGAAGCAATTTGGGGCCAGCAGAGCTCAGGCGTTGCTGGTTGCACATAGAACGGTGGTAGGAGGAAGTGTGAGGTCAGGGGTGGCAGGGAATACCGTTTTCTTTCCTACAAAGTCCATCACAAGCCTGCAACCTGGGATCGAAACTGGGAGCCACAGAGCCTGCAAAAGGCGGAGGAGTCTCTGGGCTAAAGAAGCCTCAGCAGAGTCGATAGAGGTAGAATCCTGGCCTCCGAAACACCAGTGCTGGGAGGAACTGCCCAGTCCAACCGGACTGGTTCAACGCTGGGAAGGGATGCAGCCAAGGCCACAGAGCAAACAGAAGAGCTGGAGCTGAGACCCAGGTTTCTAGGCTTCTGCCCCCAGGTGGGGACCTGGGCAGGAGAGAGCGGCCCAGCCCACCGCTGACTTCAGGCAAGTGGCTTCTCTGTGTCTGATGCTCACTTTCTTTATCTGTGAAATGGGGAGAACTTCCAGGTCAAATAAGAAACATCAAGGCCTAGAACTGTGCAGAGCACCTAAGAAATGTCAGGGCCCTTCTTTAGCCACACCTAGCCCACAGCCTGCAGTCCTAGAGTCAAGTCTATTGGCCAAGTGGGGAGTCTATTACTTACCAGCTCTCTAATTAAGCAAGTTCTTTCCTTCTCTTGGTGTCAGACGTCAAGTTCATGAAGGGTTACTGGAAATGAGAACAAAGCTCTTATCAAGAGCTGGGAACTGTCTTTGGGAAAAATACCTTGAAAACCATCTTGGAGAGACTCAGGAGGCTGGGTGTGATAAGACACAACAGAAAGGCTTTGTTTGGGGTGGGAGTTCCTGAAAGGGAAAATAAGAGATGGGGTGGGGGAAGGGAGAGGAAGGGGCAAACAGAAGACCCAGCAAGATGGAGAAAGCCAGCCCCAAGGAGGGGGGACCAGCCAGACTTCCAGGCAAACAGGAGTGGCCGAAGGAGAGCTTTAGAATTGATGATGCTTCTCCGCTCTTCCCCAGAAGTGGTTTGTAACACCGTCCCCTCTCTACCTACAAATCAGTAACATCTACCAGTCCGAGGAGTGCTTGATACAAAGAGTGTGTGTGTGTGTGTGTGTGTGTGTGTGTGTGTGTGTGTGTGTGTAACTCAGACACAGCTAAGTTTCCTGTTTGAGGCAAGGCAGTACAAAACGGAGATCATATGCAAGGAAGAAAAAGCTAAGGATCTGAGAAAGCTTGGCTTGGCAGAGGCCACTGGGTCCATGGACATCCACTCTCTCCTTTCCTGGGCTCACAGCTCGCTACATTCCCCAGCCTCCTCGAGGTTAGGTTTGGCCAAATGATGGCGTTGGAGCCGGTAGGATGTGATGAGTGCCACTTCCAGGCCTGGCCCCGAAAACCTCCCATCCCAGCCCCTCCCTGCTCATCCCCTTCCTGTGTGTGGGATGACCTTGGGGGCCCTGTGTTGACAATGGCTGATCCATCATCACCCTGGGCCCCGTGTCCATCCCACCAACCTGGAAACAAACCTCCTAGATCTTATCATGAGAGAAAAAAATAAACTTCCATTGTGTTAGGTCACTACGTTCTGGGTCTAATGGCTAAAGAAGTTTAGCCTACTCAAAACAGTAAGCTTGCAGGAGGTTTAGACCTCCAAGCACTACGGAATCGGGGTGGAGAGTTGGGGTAGAGGGCGCTGGACACATTTTCACAGACCTCCAGGATAGGCAGTGCCATCTGAGATGTGGGTCACACGTGAGAGGTGTTTCTTGGGCACTTGGCAAGTGACAGCCTTTCTGATCATGATGAAGTCCGTTATGGAAGAGCTGGTCTATCTCTAAAGTGGATTCATCAAGCCCACCTCTCGGGGGGGGCGGGGGGACTGGCCACGGGCTGTGGATGCCATCATTGGCATGAAGACCATAGGAAGACCTTAACGTGAGCATTGTTTTTGCCAGGCTGGGGAGAGAAGTCTCCTTCGCAGAGCTGAGACGAGCTGCTGTGTGCGATGGGAGGAGAGATTATTTGGCTCGGGAAGGGGTGAGAGGAGGCCACACCCTCAGCAAGGCCTGAACACCTTCCCCTGTAGGGAGAGTACATAAGTTTGGTGCGTTTTTTAAGTCCCTGGCCATCCTGATAAGTCTCCTGAAGCCCTGTAACAGAGAAAGGGACAGAACATGCCCTTAATCTTTCTAGAGGGTGAGAAGGAAGGTACCCTCCCTCCGGGTGGGCTCCTGGGGCTGGGGAGGAGGCTGGGGGGCAGGGCACCAAGAGGTGTGGAAGCTTGGGCCTCCCTCTGGCTGCCCAGAGGCCTTTGGGCCAGTGGCTGAGCTCACCACTTTGGGAGGCTCACGGTGGCCTGAACCAGAAGCCCGGGGAACATGGGGCAGCCCGAGTGGACAGACATGAGACCAGCACCCTAGCAGCGCCACGCAGCAGTGCGTTGGCAGCAGTGACAAGCCATCCAAAGCATCCCCAGACTTCCCCAGCAATTCCAGAGTGTGATACAGGACTTCCTGTCAATGGAGGGTAAGAGGGGGTGCAGCTGGGTTTCACTAAATTTGAAGAAGGGAGATGGGATAGGATTTGCTGCCAGATAGAGTGGAAGAGTCCATGTTTGTTGCCAGAACTTAGAAGGAGAGAGGGTACTGGTCCCTGGGGGTGCCTGGGGGGATCGGGGCAGGCTGTCTCCACCGGCCCAAGCCAAGCACTTTCCTTTGTCCAGCTCTGCTCCAAGTGTGGCTCTCAGCATCCAGGGGCATCAGGAAACTCAGAGCCCTGACTCTCCAGTGAGCAAACCAGCTCCAGGCAAGCAGGAGGCCTTGGAGCAGGGCTCAGCTCCGACACCAGTGTCCTGGGGCTCCGGAGCAAGGACGCAGAGGGAGCGGGATGGCGAGGCAGAGCAAGAGTGGAAGGAAATGAGCTGCCTGCGTTCTGTGAAGGCTCAGAGTGACTTATTATGGGAATATCTTGGCGGAGGTGGAGCCGGGGAGGTTGGGAACAGCATCGCCAAGACAACCAGAGGTTCAACTGTCCGCCAAGTCTATCCATCCTGCAGATGTGGCCCATCTCTCCCACGCTGGAGATTCAGAACAGCAAGAAAAGATATTAGAGGAGACAACCAGAGTTCTGTACGGAGAAGCTTAGAATGGAAAATCGTCATCTTTTGGGTGCCATAGTTCCTTGCCTTCCAGAGACCACAGACAGTATTCTCAGTGCCCTTCGCTCCCAGGCCCCATAGGTTTTCTGTCGCTGGAAGAACACAGACGCTGGAGTCAGGCCAGCCAGGGTTTGAGTCCCAGCTCTAGCACTTGCTAGCACTGCTTGAGCAAATCACTTCAAGTTTCTGAGCCTCAGTTTCCCCATCTGTGAAATGGGGATTATAAAACTTGCTAGCTAGGGCTGTGGTGAGGAATCAACAGACATAAAATGTAAAGCAATTTGTCACAATCATCCTCACTGTGACTTAATGAGTTAGCATTTGCTCGATGCTGGGTCCTTTTCCTGACTTTTCGTATTCAGTCCTCACTATGACCCCTCTCGACAGATGAGAGAGGCAGAGCCCAGAGAGGCAGAGTGATTTTCCCAGGGTTGCTCAGCTTTAAGATGGCTGAGCCTGGCCTGGAACCCAGGTGGTCTGACCTCAGAGTCCAGGCTCTGGGCCCCTCCCTGTACTTGTGATTCAGAGCGGGCTATGTATCAACGGTGCTCAAAGGGAGGCTGAGACATACGTGGGAGCGTGGAGCAAGGAAGCATCATTCTGAGGAAGGCTCTTGGAGGCAGAGGGATTTGAGGGGAAATTTTCCCAAACAAAGCGGGATATCAGCAGGAGGGAAGGGGTGAAGGGGAGGCATTGCCAGGTAGCGGCTGCAGTGGAAGCAAAGTCAGGGAAGTGGAGACACACGAAGGGGATCGGAGAACAAACCCATGTGGCTGCAGCTGAGGGCCCCAGGCAGAGAGCTGAGCAGGGGCTTCACCAGTGGAGCTGTTTCATTACAGAAAGCAGTCATTTTTTCTCTTGGTCCCCTTCACAAACACATCAGACTGTGAGCTCCGTGAGGGCGAGGACCAGGTGAGTCTCCTGCCCTGCTGCAACCCCAGTGCCCAGACTGGCACCTGAACCATGCACCGTAGGCACTGGACAAACAGTTGCTGGATGAATGGAAAGGGGGAGGGTGTGTATTCTCATCCATCTCTCTCTCTCTCTCTCTTTTTTTTCTTTTTCCAGCAGTGCCAGGTGGCTTGTGGAGATCTTAGTTCCCTAACCAGGGATTGAACCCGGGCCACGGCAGTGAAAGCGTTGAGTCCTAACCGCTGGACCGCCAGGGAATTCCTGCATCCATCTCTTACTTTGTTAGAACTGCACCTGAATTACCATATAACCCCCTTTGCTCCTGCAAAGGAGGCATACTGTAACAGGGAGTGGGGGAGGGAGGTTAGGGAGAGAAATGGGTGGAACCAAGCCCCCCTGACAAGCATTTATCTCAGGATACTGACTCCAGGAAACAGAAACCACAGGCATGCCCTCTTCCCCACACCTGTTCACCCGGGATATTTTAGGAGATGAATCTCCATGGGTTTCTCAAATCTTGCAAGCAGAGACAGTGACAACTGTTCTAGACTATCTTTTTTTTTTTTAAATTTATTTATTATTTTTGGCTCTGTTGGGTCTTTGTTGCTGCACACGGGCTTTCTCTAGTTGCGGTGAGCAGGGGCTACTCTTCATTGCGGTGCGCAGGCTTACTGCAGAGGCTTCTCTTGTTGCAGAGCACGGGCTCTAGGCGCACGGGCTTCATTAGTTGTGGCTCGCGGGCTCTAGAGCGCAGGCTCAGTAGTTGCAGCACTCGGGCTTAGTCACTCCGCAGCATGTGGGATCTTCCTGGACCAGGGTTTGAACCCATGTCCCCTGCATTGGCAGGCAGATTCTTAACCACTGCGCCACAAGGGAAGCCTTGGACTATCTTTTCAAGAATGTTTGTATAGCAAACAGCCTTGGAAGATGGAGAGTCTTTCTCTCTGAATCAAAGGGCAGGCATGCTTACTGCCCACTATAAAAGCTTGGTGTTCATCTCTTGTATTGCAGCCCACTGCATGTGAGGCATCCAGCTGGACCCATCTCTGTCATCCTTGTCTAGACTTGCCTATTAAAATATAGGACACCCTTGTAAGTTTGAGTTTCAAATAAACAATGACTACATTTTTTTTTTTAATTAAAAAAAAATTTTTTTTTTCTTGGCCATGCTGTGAGGCTTGTGGGATCTTAGTTCCCTGACCAGGGATCAAACTCAGGCCCTCGGCAGTGAAAGCATGTAGTCCTAACCACTGGACCACCAGGGAATTCCCAATGACTACTTTTTTAGTATAGGTATGTCCCATGTAATATTTGAGACATACTAAAAAAAGGTATTTATCATTTATCTAAAATTCAAATTTAACCAGGTGCCCTCTGTTTATTTTTTAAATCAGGCAGCCTTTCCGCCGTGGGACCCGGGGGCCAGAGGAACTGGGGCAAATATGCTGATGTTTATGCCATTTGCGATGCCGTGAGTAATGAAGATCTTTGTCTCTGGCCCAAGGCTCTCGTGTTTTCTGCGGGCACCCTAGTTAGCTCACAAGTAGGGCAAAATCTCATACTTTTCCCAGTTCTTGATAGGTATCCCCAGCCTAAGCTTGAAATCTGGCCTAGAGTTGGCAGCTCACAGCATCTGTGGGATGAATAGTTGTCAATCCGTAGGAATTAGTACCAAGCACACAGAATTCCTCAGGGATTTAGAATGGGTTCCTGGTGGTGTAGCAACTTTACATTTCACTCATGCATTGTTGTTACCATGGTTACTATAACTATACAGGACTGCATAGCTTCCAAAGAGCATTTGCACGCGTTATCTTGTTCAACTTCCCAATGACTTGCTGAAATATGCATGATCATTCTTACCTTAGGAATTAGAAAACTGAAGTTCAGGGTCAGGAAGTCCATTGCACTGGCTTGCTGCCTGTTGTACAGTGGTGATATGTTTCCCAAAGATGTCAATGCTGCCGTTACCACCATCAAGACCAAGCATACCATGCAGTTTGTGGACTGGTGCCCCACTGGCTTCAAAGTTGGCATTAATTACTAGCCTCTCACTGTGGTACCTGGTGGAGACCTGGCCAAAGTACAGCGAGCCGTGTGCATGCCGAGCAACACCACAGCCATCGCTGAGGTCTGGGCTCGCCTGGACCATAAGTTTGACCTGATGTATGCCAAGCGTGCCTTTGTTCACTGGTACGTGGGTGAGGGCATGGAGGAAGGAGAGTGTTCTGAGGCCCGTGGGGATATGGCTGCCCTTGAGAAGGATTATGAGGAGGTTGGAGCCGATAGCGCTGAGGGAGAAGATGAGGGTGAAGAATATTAACCTGTCTGCTGTAATTTTACACTCTTGTCTTGGGACTGCTTATTTGTGTTCTGTGGAGCTGCCCATTGTGGCCCCATCTTGTCAATAAAAGTGAGATTTCTATTTTCAATGTCAAAAAAAAAAAGTCCATTGCACAAGGACACACAGCCAGTCATTAGCGTAGCTGGGATCACTCAACAAAAGAGGACTTATGAGACCTACTGTGTGCCTAGCACTGGCCTAAGCTCATCACATACTTTATCTAGTACTAGTCTGGTAATGTGGGCATAATTAAGACCCCAGAAGGGGTCTTACAACACCCGAGTTCGCATGGCTGGGGAGTGGCAGAGTCAAAATGACAACCCATTTCTGTTTAACGCCAAAGCTTGAGCAAAAAGGTACAGTAGATCATAGGGTATGGGGGGGGAGGGGCAGAGCCCCGCTTAGAACAGAAGTCTATGGAGTCATACCCTTTACAGCAGTTTCCTGATAGCCCCATTCAGGCTGGGAGCTACAGCACTAAGCAGGGAACTGAGGCATCTCAGCCACACAGACTGGACAAGCTGAGCAACCACTCATACTGGAATTCAACAAATACTACAGTTTATTCCAGGACCCGTGGTCTGGTGGGCTGGGCCGTCTCAGGGACGGAACGGTGCTTCAAGCTGAGAGGGACGCGAGGGGGACAATGATGCTTTCTGCACATCCTTGAGGAAAGTTGACTTTTGGGGGGAAAACACATTCCTACACCAGAGTTTCCCAATGTGTTTCCTGAAACGTTAGTTTCAAAAAACAGGGAAAAGGAAATTCTATAGTGAAACAAGTTTGAGAAATGTCATAGCCCCTCTCTCTTTTTTTTTTTTAAATAAATTTATTTATTTATTTATTTTAATTTTGGCTGTGTTGGGTCTTCGTTTCTGTGCGAGGGCTTTCTCCAGTTGCGGCGAGCGGGGGCCACTCTTCATCGCGGTGCGCGGGCCTCTCACTGTCACGGCCTCTTCCGTTGAGGAGCACAGGCTCCAGATGCGCACATAGCCCCTCTCTTCCTCTTGGATTTAGAGTCTTCAGTATATGAAAGGCTCTGATAAGTCCTGTAGCAGAGGACTCTGTTCTATTTTATTTAATCTGGAATTTCCTGAAAAGACCTGATCGGGGCATTTCTCTCTTGTTTCTTTTCCAAATAATTTTTTCGGTACTAATTTTCATTAAGACCTTTTGAAAAATGCAGGAATTGCAAGAATTTGGAGGCCACAGCGTTTCTTAAAATTCTCCCTTTTCCTCATTTTCAGCAAAACTAAGCCTTCAGTTTTGGCTCAGGAAATGGAAGCAGGATTTCCGGGGCCTCTACCAGCATGGAGACCAGCGGAGCAGCATTCTTAGTACTTCATGTACAATCTTTTTTCTTTTTTTTTTTTAACAGATCTTTATTGGAGTCGAATTGCTTCCTTCTATATGAACAGAGCCTCAGGAGTTATGTGAGGCAGCGGCCCTGGGCAGCATTTATCATCAAAAAGAGGTGTGGGAAGCAGCCGCATAGCACAGGGAGATCAGCTCGGTGATTTGTGACCCCCTGGAGGGGTGGGATAGGGAGGGTGGGAGGGAGGGAGACGCAAGAGGGAAGAGATATGGGAACATATGTATACGTATAACTGATTCACTTTGTTATAAAGCAGAAACTAACACACCATTGTAAAGCAATTATACCCCAATAAGGATGTTAAATAAAAAAAAAAAAAGAGGTGTCCTGAGAGAGCCCCCTTATCTCTGGGACTTTTGTGCATTTCCTGTACTGCCTTGCCAGGGGACATTGTCTAATAGTAGGTACAAGTGAAACCCCACTTAGCACTTGGCCTCTTGAGCCACAGGAAATGCAGCTGAGACCAAGCTCCCTCACCCCGTGCAGAAAGGGGATCGTCTGCCTCTCGAACCAGCCACAGAAGCAACACTGACTGAGTGTTACATACAGGGGGCCAGGCAGGTCCTGCTCCCCTGACCTACTCTCCTGACAGCTCTTCCAGGGCTGGAAGTCCTCATTGTCAGAGCCACCTTTTGGTCCACGGATGCTTTCCAGGCTGCGAGCCTCTTTGTTCCTAAGAAGAAAGACGCTCTTGGGGCACATTGCCTCTGAAAACCCAAGGGTGATGCTACTTAAGCTGTGGCCCAAAGAATTAATACACGGGATGTGACGAATGTTGCAAGAACAAAACCAGTTGGGTGCTAACATAAGTTCAGGCAAGTCGACATCCCCTGTGGAAAATCACAGAGCCCAGTACAGACCTGAGTAGCCATGAAGGAGAAAGGCTTTGACTGGCCTGCGAGTAGAGCAGCCACTTATATTCACCAGGAATAGGAAATGCCCCGCATGGGAGATTTGGTCAACGATCTGTTAAGAACCAGGCTTACAGGAATGCACCACGGGGACAGGGAGAAACGTGTGCCAAGTGCACGACCACGTGCACTCAGACGTCAGACAGCTAAGAGTTCAAGTCTTCCTCCCCAATTTAGAATGATGCAGCCTTAGGCAAGTTACTGAAACCTCCCTGGCTTCAAATTCCTCACCCCTAAAATAGGAATCATAACAGCTCCTCTCACAGGTGGTTTTTGTGAGGATTGAAGATTAGTGCACGAGGCAAGTGCTCAGTGAACAGCTGTAGCCATCGTTACTGTGGTTGTTATTGTTTTTGTGTTATTGTTTATGGAGATGGAACAGAGGGGTAGCAAGAAGCGGGGGAAATCATGAAAGGCGGGGAGGGAAAAGGCCAAAGACACAGGCAGACCTCGGAGATATTTCGGGTTGGGTTCCAGATCATTGGAGCAAAGCCTGTATCGCGAAATAAAGCCAACGTTGCAATAAAGCGAGTCACACACATTTTTTGCTTTGCCAGTGCATATAAAAGTTATGTTTACACTATACCATAGTCTATTACATGTGCAATAGCATTATGTCTTTAAAAATGTGTACGTTAGTTAAAAAATAACTTATTGCTTAAAATGCTAACCATCATCTGAGCCTTCAGAGAGTCATGGTAGTAACATCAGAGATCACTGATCACAACTCGGTGCTTGGTGACCACCTAGAGGGGTGGGATAGGGAGGGTGGGAGGGAGGGAGACGCAAGAGGGAGGGGATATGGGAACATATGTATATGTATAACTGAGTCACTTTGTTATAAAGCAGAATCTAACACACCATTGTAAAGCAATTATACTCCAATAAAGATGTTAAAAAAAAAATCATGAAGAAGTTTGAAACTTTAGGAGAATCACCAAAATGTGACACAAAGACACGAAATGAACAAGTGCTGTTAGAAAAATGGCACCGATAGACACACTTGATGCAGGGTTGCCACAAACCTTCAATTTGTTAAAAAAAATTAAAAAAAAAGAAAAGTCTGCGAAGCGCAATAAAACGAGGTGTGCTTGTACATCTTGCTACCTTCATCACGGTGTGCTATAACATCAGAGCTGGAAGAGCCTTCCCTTGCCTACAAAGTTGTAATAACTGAAGTCCAGAAGCACGAAGAGACTTTCCCCAAATCATACAGTGTGTTAGTGTCAAGCCAAGAAATCATTCATTCCCCAAATATTCACTGAGCACCTACTCCACTATGCGGAGGCAATTTGCATAATTTAAGAAACATATGCAACACACACCAGAAATCTCAGGCTTGCAATTTACCTTATAGAAATATTTGCAAAATGTTTTCAAGATAAATATGTTTTTTTTCTTTTTTTAACATCTTTATTGGAGTATAATTGCTTTACAATAGTGTGTTAGTTGCTGCTGTATAACAAAGTGAATCTGCTGTACGTATACATATATCCCCGACCTCTTGCGTCTCCCTCCCACCCTCCCTATCCCACCCCTCTAGGTGGTCACAAAGCACCGAGCTGATCTCCCTGTGCTATGTGGCTGCTTCCCACTAGCTATCTATTTTACATTTGGTAGTGTATATATGTCCATGCCACTCTCTCACTTCATCCCAGCTTACCCTTCCCCCTCCCCATGTCCTCAAGTCCATTCTCTATGTCTGTGTCTTTATTCCTGTCCTGCCCCTAGGTTCTTCAGAACCTTTTTTTTTTTTTTTGATTCCATATATATGTGTTAGCATATAGTATTTATTTTTCTCTTTCTGACTTACTTCAATCTGTATGACAGTCTCTAGGTCCATCCATCTCACAACAAATAACTCAATTTCGTTTCTTTTTATGGCTGAGTAATATTCCATTGTATATATGTGCCACATCTTCTTTATCCATTCATCCGATGATGGACACTTAGGTTGTTTCCATCTCCAGGTTATTGTAAATAGAGCTGCAATGAACATTTTGGTACATGACTCTTTTTGAATTATGGTTTTCTCAGGGTATATGCCCAGTAGTGGGATTGCTGGGTCATATGGTAGTTCTATTTTCAGTATTTTGAGGAACCTCCATACTGTTCTCCATAGTGACTGTATCAATTTACATTCCCACCAGCAGTGCAGGAGGGTTCCCTTTTCTCCACACCCTCTCCAGCATTTATTGTTTGTAGATTTTTTGATGATGGCCATTCTGACTGGTGTGAGATGATATCTCATTGTAGTTTTGATTTGCATTTCTCTAATGATTAGTGATGTTGAGCATCCTTTCATGTGTTTGTTGGCAATCTGTGTATCTTCTTGGGAGAAATGTCTATCAAGATAAATATGGCCTTTTCTTGCTCTCCGGCCATCTTGGTGGCTGCAGTGGGCTGGGGGTGTCCCGCACCTAAGGCAGGAAGATGGTGGCCGCAAAGAAGATGAAAATGTCACTGGAGTCGATCAACTCTAGGCTCCAACTGGTTGTGAAAAGTGGAAAGTACGTGCTGGGGTACAAGCGGACTCTGAAAATAATCCGGCACGGCAAAGCGAAACTGGTCATCCTTGCCAACAACTGCCCAGCCTTGAGGAAATCTGAAATAGAGTATTATGCCATGTTGGGCAAAACTGGTGTCCATCACTACAGTGGCAATAATATTGAATTGGGCACAGCATGTGGAAAATACTACAGAGTATGGACATTTGCTATCATTGATCCAGGTGATTCTGATATCATTAGAAGCATGCCGGAACAGGCTGGTGTAAAGTAACTCATGCACAATTTTTCTTTAATAAAACTGGCCGGAGCTTGTTTTAAAAAAAGATAGATAAAGATGTTTTTCAAAGGGACATAATAAAATACGCATGTGTCTACTCATTTGAGCAGAAGGAATACAGTAAGAATAAACCAGAAGCTAACGGGCTTGGTTATCTACAGGGGGTAGGTGTGAACAAGGCAGAAAGAAAGGGAAACGAAGACAGGGTGGAGAAGAGAAAGACCATTGGAATTTCTCTTTTTGTGTAGCTCTGACTCATAGAGCTATGACAATATTTCACATACCCCAAAGGTGACTAAATAAATAGATGCAACCAGGATGCAGGGGGAACACCCAAAGTTATTCAAACGGTAACAGATGAACCCAACAGTATGACAAATGAATAACGTCACCACACTGAAAGCAATAGGGAAGAAAACAGCTACCTGAAGCAACTTTAGGAAACAATTGTTTTGACTGGCTCTAGACATTTACATTCCCACCAACAGTGCACAAGGGTTCCCTTTTCTCTACACCCTCACCAACACTTCTATTTTGTTGTTTTTTTGATAATAGCCGTTCTGACAGATGTGAGGTGACATCTCATTGTGGTTTTGATTTTCATTTCCCTGATGATTAGTGATCTCGAGCATCTTCTCATGTGCCTGTTGCCTATCTGTATGTCTTTTTTTGGAAAAATGTCTTTTCAGATCCTCTACCCATTTTTTTTTTTTTTTTAGTATTTATTTGGCTGCATTGGGTCTTAGTTGCAGCACGAGGGATCTTTCGTTGCTATGCGCGGGCTTCTCTCTAGTTGTGGCACGTGGGCTCCAGGGCGCGTGGGCTCTGTAGGTTGCGGTACACGGGCTCTAGCTGAAGCGCGTGAGCTCAGTAGTTGTGACGCGTGGGCTTCGTTGCCCCGTGGCACGTGGGATCTTAGTTCCCGGACCAGGGATCGAACCCACATCCCCTGCATTGGGATGCAGATTCTTAACCACTGGACCCCCAGGGAAGCCCCAGGTTGTTTGTTTTTTTTGATGTTGCGTTGTATGAGTTCTTTGTATATTTTAGATATTAAACCCTTATAAGATATATCATTTGCAAATATCTTCTCCCATTCAGTAGGCTTTGTTTTTGTTTTGTTGATAGATTGTTTCAATGTACAAAAGCTTTTTAGTTTGATGTAGTATTTGTTCTTGTTCTGTGGAAGAATGCCTTTGGCATTTTGATAGGGATTGCATTGAATCTGTAGATTGCCTTCGGTAGTTTGGTCATTTAAACAATATTAATTCTTTCAATCCACGAGCACAATCTATCTTTCCATCTACTGTATTTGTGTCATCTTATAGTTTTCCAAGTACAAGTCCTTTATCTCCTTAGTTAGATTTATTCCTAGGTATTTTACTCTTTCTGATGCAATTATAAATGGGATTGTGTTCTTAATTTCTATTTCTGATAGTTTGTTATTAGTACATAGAAATGTAACAGATTTCTGTATATTAATTTTGTATCCTGCAACTTCATTGAATTCATTGGTGGTTCTAGTGGTCTTTTGGTGGCATCTTTAGGATTTTCTTTGTATAGTATCATGTCATCTGCAAATAGTGACAGTTTTATTTCTTTCTTTCCAATTTGAATTCCTTTTATTTCTCTTTCTTGTCTGATTGTGGTGGCTAGGACTTCCAACACTACGTTGAATAAAAGTGGCAAAGAGTTTTTTCCCTTTGCATTTCAATTTGGGATGTTTCTATTGACATATTTTCAAGCTCACTGCCTCTTTCTTTGGCTATGTCTAGTCTACTAATGAACCTATCAAAAACATTCTTCTTTTTTGTTAGTGGTTTTGATTTCTAGCATTTCCTTGTGATTCTTAGAGTTTCTACCTCTGCTTACATGATCTGTCTGTTCTTGCATGTTGTCTACTTTTTCCATTAGTCCCCTTAACATATTAATCAGAGTTGTTTTAAATTCTTTATCTGACAATTCTAAGCTCTGTATCATATCTGAGTCTTATTCAGATGCTTGCTTTGTCTCATCATACTATGTTTTTTCTTGTCTTTTAGCAGGGCTTGTAATGTTTTGTTGAAAGCTGGCCATGAGGTGTCTGGTACTAGGAACTGAGGTAATCGGGCTTAGGGTGAGGTTTTATGTTAACCTGGCTAAGAGCTGGGCTGTTAATGTTTGCTGCAGCTTGTAGGTGCCACAGGCTTCAGTTTCTTCTAGTTCCAGGCTGTTTTTTCTCCTATTGTCTTTGGGTTTCCCTAAGAATTCTTTCTTAAATAACTTCTTTGTCTTGCAGCTCTATAAACTCTAGTTATTATACCTGTTGACGTGTGTTATGGCGTTGGGGAGGGGAAGCATGCTATAGTCTTAAGATTAAATCCCAACTGTTTCATTTTTGTAGTGGTTCTGAGTGCCTGCGCTGTGACCTTCTTAACTCCCCACCCCCACGGGATACAGAAATCTGCCCTCTACCCAGATCAGATAATACTATGGTTAAGCAGTTTTCCTTGGGGGCATAACTTTGTTACAGACAAAGATCTGGGTGTGTTTGGAAATGGTTACCCTTCCTCTGCCCCCTCCGGAAGCAAGAGGAGATTTCTGTCCCGTCTTCAGGGTGAGACCCGGTAGGCTCCTGGAGATAAAACCCACACACATTTTATCTAGGAGTTTTAAACTCTCAACCCAGTCCACACTGAGCCTCCAGCAATCCATCAATTACTATCAGAAGAGTTTCTGCCCATTATGGCTCCAGAGGCTCCCCCAGGAGGCTAATCATGTTGTGATTCTGGTTTTTTCTCCTTTTTCTCCAGTTTTTGGGGGTGGGATTTGCCCTGTGAACTCAATTCTCTGATGGATCTAAGATTTGCAGTTTCTCCAGCTTGGTCTTCCTGTAAGGATGGAAATGATGCCTCCTAAGGTCTTTTTTTTTTTTCTTTTCTTTTAAAAATATTTATTTATTTGGCTGCGCTAGTCTTCGTTGCGGCATGCGGTCTTCTTCTATTTTTTGTTAATTAATTTTATTTATTTTTGGCTGCGTTGGGTCTTCGTTGCTGTGCGCAGGCTTTCTCTAGTTGCAGTGATACGATTGTGGTGCACAGGCCTCTCATTGTGATGGCCTCTCCTGCTGCAGAGCATGGACTCTAGGGCGCGCGGGCTTCAGCAGTTGTGGCACGCAGGCCCAGTAGCTGTGGCTTGCGGGCTCTAGAGCACAGGCTCAGTAGTTGTGGCACACGGGCTTAGTTGCTCCGCTGCATATGGGATCCTCCCAGACCAGGGCTTGAACCTGTGTCCCCTGCATTGGCAGGCGGATTTCCAACCACTGCGCCACCAGGGAAGCTCCCTGCGGTCTTCTTAGTTGTGGCATGCAGACTCTTAGTTGTGGCACGCGGGATCTAGTTCCCTGACTACAGGGATTGAACCTGGGCCCCCTGCATTGGGAGCGCGGAGTCTTAGCCGCACTGGACCACCAGGGAAGTCCTCTCCTGAGGTCTCCACACATTGGAGTTGGAACTGAACGTCTGTGTGTATATATGTAATTTTTACAAAACACTTCATACATGTCATCCTAAACAGTTTTGGTTATTGTTACTTGCAAACTGACAGACTTCTGCCCTTGAGGCACTCACAGTTTGGAAGGGGGTGGCAGAGAGAGTCTGTCATTAATTTTGGAAAATTCTCAGCCATTCTTACTTCCAAAATCTCTTCTCCTCCTTCAGGGATTTCCATTACACATGTGTTACACCTTTTGTAATTGTCCCACAGTTTTTGGATATTCTGTTCCCTTCTTTTTCCCATTCTTTTCTCTCTTTGCTTGTTCAATTTGGGACATAAATAATGACATCAGTAAATAAATGATATAAATAGTGCGGAGCACTGAGAAGTGCCCCAAGAATGTTTACAGGGGAACCTGCCCCATTGAGGCGGAGGCCGGGTCAGCATAGCCAGCACTGCAGCCCATTATGGTATTGACCCAATAATTGTTTAGAGGAAGCAGCTGGGGTCTGAAGCGTGCTCGGGAAGAGAAGAGGGACAGAGAGGAAGGACAGAGGGGGACAAACTTGAGGAGGGAGGAGGCCCCGGCTTTTCCAGCTCTCCCTCCCCAGTGCCTTGTCCTCTGTCCTTTACTACCTCCTTATTATTATTATTTTAATAAATTTATTTATTTATTTTTGGCTGCACTGGGTCTTCGTTGCTGCACGCGGGCTTTCTCTAGTTGCGGCGAGCAGGGGTTACTCTTTGTTGCAGTGCGCGGGCTTCTCATTGTGGTGTCTTCTCTTGTGGAGCACAGGCTCTAGGCACGCGGGC
This sequence comes from Monodon monoceros, assembly GCF_005190385.1. Lineage (NCBI taxonomy): Eukaryota > Metazoa > Chordata > Mammalia > Artiodactyla > Monodontidae > Monodon > Monodon monoceros. The sequence continues at coordinate 100,328,626 of NW_021703782.1, forward strand.
TTCAGTAGTTGCAGCACGCAGACTCAGTAGTTGTGGTGCACGGGCTTAGTTGCTCCGCGGCATGTGGGATCTTCCCGGACCAGGGCTCGAACCCGTGTCCCCTGCATCGGCAGGCGGATTCTTAACCACTGCGCCACCAGGGAAGCCCTACTACCTCCTTATTTAGTCATCCTCACCTTCAGCTTGCTTCCTCAGCTGTCCTGCGCTCACCTGGGCTGTTGATTCACAGTGGAGATGCTGTCTCCTCCGTGCGGAGCCAGTGCGGGGGTGGAGAGTGGGGTCTAACTACCCTCTTCCTCTCTTCTCTGAATAAAGCCTCTTGAGACCAATTAGTGATGCCCAGTCAGTGATGCTGGGAGTAGAAAGCTGCCAGGAGAGCTCTGGTCCCCGGGGTTCTGCCACCACCAGCCTTGAGCAAGGCAGGTGAAGGTCAGAGCAGCACCCTGTTTGCTGCTGCGTGTTCTTGCGTGTGTTAAGCACTCTTCTTTGATAGCATATCTTGTGAGATAAGCATTTTTATCCCCACTTTACAGACAAGAAAATGAGGTGCGGGGAGGTGGTGTGTGTGTGTGTGCTCATTTGGCCCATCTCCAGGCAGCCAGAAAGATACAGGGCTGGGATTCAAACCCAATGTCCTAACTTTAAGTCTGAGCTCCCTCCCCTTCACCCCCATCAGGGCTGGGCATGCCCAGTGTGAGAGGAGCCCTGCTCTCTGTGGCCTCAGCTGCCGGCATCTGCCCCCAGATGCACAGGCAGATGCTGTCGGGATATCATGGCAGGCTCGTCGGAAACTTGGCTTGGAGCCTCCATTGTCTCAGCAGCTTGTAATCTGGCCCTGGGCAGGGGGCTACGGGTGGAGGCCACTTTTCATGGGAACTCAAGCAAGGAGAGAGTGTGAACCATCAGACTGGGACCCAGGCCAAGAGACCAGAAAGAAAGCTGGGGTCTTGGCCAGCACTCCAGGCCCACGGGAGCCTCCAGCTGGGTGGAGCCATGCGGGCTGGGCCAGATGTGGGTGGGGAAATTGGCAGAGTTGCCGGTGGCTCTTTGTCTGCAGGGGAGAGAGAAAAAGAGCAAACTGATGGGACAAACCAGCTGACATCCAGGGAAACAGGGGCCTCTGGTCACCCAGGGAAGGAACCCAATCCATTAGGAGGGAGCAGAGAGGCTTCTTGGGGGAGGGGACCCCAGTGATGAGCATGGCCTTTCTGGTTGGGGGAGCAGCAGGTAAGAAGAGCCTCTTGATGAGGAAATGTCTGACCCAGCTGGGCAGTTCAAGGTCAAACAGTTCAGTCTGTCCTGAATGTCAGGTGTGAAATACAGCATAGCGAGAAACGAGGTTGAGGTTGGGGTGTGGAAAGGGTACAGATGCCAGGTGTTATATGGGATATACGTACACTTGAAAAAAAAAAAAAAAAGATTGTTTATCTGAAATTCAAATTTAACTGGACATCCTGTATTTTTATATGCTGAATCTGGCAACTCCAGCCTTGGGGGCTATTTGGACTTAATACCTAAGTCGTGGGGAGCCATTAGAAACTTTTCAGAAGGGGGATGATGTGGTGAAACTTGCATTTTAACAGGAGATGGTGGAATGCAGGGGGCAGGGAGATCAGTTAAGAGAAGCTTTAGGGATGAAGAGTGGGTGGGCAGAGAGGGATTTATTAAAGAGGTAGAGTCAGTGGGCCTTGGTGAGCAATCGAGTGTGCAAATTGAGAAAACGGGAGAGTCAAGGACGACACCTTTAGTTCTGGGCAACTAAACAGATGATGGTGGCCTTTCCTAGGAAGTGAGGCATGTTTGGGAGGAGGGAGAAGCCAAGGCCAGCTTTCGACATGAGGACATCCAAGAAGAGAGGTCCAGGAGACGGCTGGTGATGGAGTCCAGGTGAGAGGCCAGGGCTGGAAGTCAGCACTTGGAAGAGAGCGGCTTTTGGAGCAAAACCACTGGGACCATGGGAATGGAAGAGGTGCTCGGGGAAAGCCTATGGGGTGAGAAGGAAAGGAGGCTGAGAAGGGAACCCTGAGACATAATAATTGTTTAGAGGAAGCAGAAGGAAGAGAAGCCAGCAAAGTAGATCCAGAGGCTGCACAGAGGTTTGGAGAAACACAGGAAGTGTCTTCGTGACACCGTGTCCCCCCGCCCCGGAAGCTAAGGCAGGACAGAGATGAAAGAGAACAAATGTGAAAGTACCAAACATTGCCAAGACATCAAGTCATGTGAGAACAGAAAGTGGTCCTATGGATCTGGTCCTAGAGACCTGATGAGGGGTGTTTCAGGGGAGGGCTGGGGGCAGAAGCCAGGTGGGAAGGGATGAGGAGAGAGTGGGCGGTAGGACTTTGACTGAGAGCCACTTGGACATGGTATTGACCCAAGCATCTGTCCTGTCCCTCCTCAGGCCCCACCAAACTGACAGTGAAGGGGAAAAGCAGGTATATACCAGCCCATGATGACAAAGAAGCTGGGAGAGGAGGCATGAGCAGAAAAGAAGATTTCAACAAAACTTTGGAAGATGGGATGCTAACAGAGAAGTAGCATGTAAATTCGTGGCTACAACCTGACGTGCCCGCAGAGGAGAGGAGGGGGAACCAGACAGTTGGTCCTGAACATCCCAGAGCCCCGGGTCATGGAGGGACCAGGTCTGGTGGGAAGCTTGGACACAGAACAGGTGTCCCTCAGGTCTTATAGGTAAAGATGACTTCACCCACAGGCATAAGAATATTAGTTTCTTCGTGGAGGAACTGCAAAGGCTTGCAAATATCAGGCACAGCAGAGAATAAGACTGAGACAGGGATTAAGGGATATGCATCCTGAGTGATGGGACTTCTAGCCCTCTTCCCCTGTCCTGCTCCTAGAATGCCAATAGCCAGAAGTATTCCTTCATGCCCTACCCCCAAGAAGCACCTGAAGGAATTTTCTCTGGAGCTATGAAGTCCCGAATGATGGACCTCCACTTATGATGATGACTTGGAGGCCAGGACAGCAGTAGGAGAAGGTTGATGCAACAGTCCAGGCAACAAGGGATGGGACCTGGGCCAGGGTATCCTCAGCGGGAAGAGGCGGGATGGATTCTGGAGGTATTTAGGAGGCAAACTTTGGGAGGGGAGGAGGTGGTGGGCTGACTTCTCGTGAGAGGGACTTGTGGGAATGGAGGGGCCATTTCCCAACACAGGGAGCATCTTCAGTAAGCAGGATCCTCAGGGGACAGTCCAAGGAAGGGAACTTCCGCGACAGGGGGTGTGTTGCAAGTTCTGGGGCAGAGAGGAGAACAGAGGAGGAAGCTAAGCTGCCATGAACTGAACTTGGTTGAGAAGCCTGACTCCCTGAGGCTGGCTGAGAGAGGCATCCTTCATCTTGGAGAGTGGGGAGTCAGAGTCAGCACTGTGGGTGTGGCAGTGGGCAACAGAAACCAAAGACTGATGCCCGCCCAGGGTCAGCTGGGAGGACGGGGACTGTGCTGGAATCAGGTGGCCTCTTCTGTTGAAAATGACACAAAACCCAGACAACCTTAAAGAAAAAAATGGCTTCCATCATGGATAGATCTGGCTTCAGGCATAAATGGATTCAGGACTCAAACGATGTCGCTGGCCCCTGCCTGCCTCACCTGGGTTGGCTCCGTTCTCCAGCTCCCTGGGCGTGACCCCCAGCAGCTCCCATTACCTCAACACCAAGTCCAATGGAAGGCACAGTGCTCTTCCTCTATATCTCAAATCAAAGCCCTGGGATTGAGATCTGTTGGTCCCGATGAGCCTGACATACGGTCAATCCCTGAACTGATCGACATGGCAGGAATCATGGAAAGCACTGTTGGGCTTAGAGTAGGTGATGGGTTTCACCCCCAAGACGGGAGATGGAGTTTGCTACTGTGAAACACGTGGGTAGGGGCACAAGGTCCCCCAAAGCCAAATCAGGATACTATTGCCCCAAGCAAAGAGAGGATGCTGCACAGCAAAAGTAACTGATGTCTAGATCTGTCACTGGGTCCTGATGCTGGGCACCTCTGGATTCTGGGGACCCCTGATTTTAGACCCTCAATACATGTTGGTGGGCTGGCTGGCTGGCTGGATGGTTGGAGAGATGGATGGATGAACAAGCCATCCTTCCAGCTTGCTGGGAGAATAAATTATTTCCTCCTCTGTGTCTCCCTCTTTATTTACCTTTACCACTAGCCTCGCGCAAAATCCTATCTTTGTTTCATTCATTGCAGTATCCCTAGCACCCAGCACAGGCCCTGGTACCCAGTAAGGGCTCAAAGAACATTTGAATGAATGAATGAATGAACTACAGGCAGAGCTCCCCATTTGGCCACTTATCCTCTGAGCCTCAGTTTCCCCATCTGCGGCCAGTGGGTGCTGCTCTGACCATGACAGAGTAGCCACGCCAGGCAGCCACATCATGTACAGTGGCTCGATGAACAGAACACGAATGTGGACATCACCCATCCCCGCAGAAGCAGCCTCTAATGCTGATCACCAGCTTTGCATGACAATCCTAGCCCTGGCATGGAAGCAGTTAACTGCCCTCCTAAAAGGCAGGAAAACTTCAGCTGCACCCCTCCCCCTCCCCTGCATTCCTGCCCTCCCCTGCTGGCCAGATGCAGAATCTAATTTTGCAGAGGCCAGAGGACTAATCCATTTAGCAGAAGTCATGGGGAAGGGAAGTGAAGAGTTAGTGACTGCCCCCAGGGTTAGTGATGGGAAATTAAGGTTTGGAATACGTTCAACTCTCGGCTGGAAAACTACTGGGAGATGAATCTTAGCCCTACATAAAGAAGGGTGTTGTCATAGCCAGAGCTGAACAGAGCAAGAAGGGGCACGCTCCTCAGAGGTGATGAGTCCCCCATCACTGGAAGCATTCAAGCAGACATAAGGCACCTAGGTAGAGGAGATGTTGTAAAGGGATTAAATAAGTGCTCCTTCCAGCCCCAGAGTCTTAGAATTCCAATTCAGCACACAACGAGAGGGCATCATCTGGCTGCTGGTCACTGTCTAAGGGACTATACCCTTGCTGACTCCCTTAATCCTCCCAACAACCCAGGGAGGAGGTTATCCATAGCCCTATTTTGTGAATAAGGAAACCAAGGCTCGGTGGGACCAAGTTGCTTGCCCCAGGTGACTTCACAAAAGGTAGCGATAGTGATGGGCAGCATTGGCTAGAACCAGATGTCAGGCTGAGCACCTTACATGCATTAATTCATTGGATTCTCATAACTATTCTATGAGGTAGGTATTACCCTGCCTGTTTTACAGATGAGGAAACTGAGGCTTGGAGAGGATAGGTGATTTGCTCAAGGTTAGAAAGTCTGTAAGCAGCAGTGTTTAGATGCCAGGTCTGAGGTCTGCCTGACATCAAAGTCCAGGCTCTTAACCAGAGCAGGAGCTGCCAACACAGATTTTCAGGCTCTGTCTGTTGTTCTTTCCACTGAAGGTCGCTGCTGGGGTGGCGCAGGCTCCTGACAAAGTGCCCTTCCCACTGGCTTCCCCTTCTGGGAGAAGAAGAGCCAGAGGACAAGGGGAAGTGGGACAAGCTGCATCCATTCCTACCATCTCTTTCCACCCCTGGAATCCCATCACGGAGAGAGCAGCTACAACAGAAGGGTTGGCCCTGTCCGACAGAGGTCTGTCCTGCAGAGAGAGGGGCTCATGACATGGTGGGAGAAATGCAGTGGAGAGAGCATAGTCCTAGGTTGGGCCCCAGACCCTGGTCCATGAAGGAGCAAAGCCACCCACTCCTCTAGGACAATAGGGGGAAGGAAGGTCCCAACATTTCCTGAGCACCTACTACGTACCAAGCACTGAGCACATTCGATCTAGTCTCTCCCCTACTCCTGACATTGACCTAGAATACTGACCTGACATTAATTAGCCCAGGAGGCCTGAGGATCATCCTAGCCTGGAGCTAATTAATGCATTAGATGTGGAAATTCCCTGGCGGTCCAGTGGTTAGGACGTCGTGCTTCCACTGCAGGGGGCACGGCTTCGATCCCCGCTTGGGGAACTAAGATCCTGAAAGCCGTGCGGCACAGACAAACAAACAAAAAAGAGATAATGCAGTAGATGCTGTTGTTTCTCAGCTGCCTTCTACCTCAGCGCCTTCTCTCTACAGTCCCCAAGGTCTCCATCTGCGGCCACTGCCCACTTAATACCTGAGGATGCCCTCCCCAGCCCTGGTATGACGTTTGGGAGCACCTTACTGCCACCTGCTGGCTGATGCTGGAAGAACAAAGGGACAGGTTCAGGAGTCCAGCTGTCTGGTTGTAGGTGGGCTGGCTGGTTGATTTGCTCCCTGCCTTGCTGCAGAAAGGATTTCGGGGAGCTTCCAAGGGTGCATAATATACAACCAGAGCAGAAAATTAGAGTGTGGAAAAAGAAGAAAGAAACACAAAGATGGGAACACAAAGGAGGCAGAAATGAAGCTAAAATACTGACCATAAAGATTCACTGTTGCGGAATAACACCAGAGACTCAGGAAATTTTGTAGATGGCTTTTATCATCTACTCAAGGCACAAAGAAATGAGGGGAGCATCTTGTAGCCACGGCTGAGTGATCAATCATTTAGTTCTCACCCCATCAGCTTTACAGGTTCTTTATACATGGGTACAGTCCACGATTTCATGCACGGAACACACACACACACACACACTCGTTGCATCTTTCCAGAAATCATGTTGGAATGCACAGGGCAGGGGGAGACCCTTATAATGTGGATTTGAGAAGTATTCAAGGTATATATTTTGAAAACAAGGAGAGTCACTGTAAACAGAGTAATTTATTCACATGAAAAAAGATCCAGATATACATTTTGAAAAGGCAGTCTTCTTTCAAAAAAAACAAAGGGAGTGTAACTGAGAAGGTGTAAACATTAAGGGTATTTCTGTTAGGTGAGCTTTAACTTTTGGGATCTGAGGCACGGGGTTCTGTTGATGTGAGGGGCTGGGTTCCCTCATCACTATAGACTTGCTATGGAGGTCACAAAAAGGGAACTGTGGCCACTTGCACAATCCCCGGTCTGGGAATGAAGACGAACCAGTCTCTCAGGAGGAGAATGACTTTGGTACTGTGATAGGAATAAGTTGCTCCCAGGCTGGGTGAGGGGTACCACGGGAAGAAGACAGAGCGAAGATGAGTGATGTCCTTGGTGCTGGCTTCCCCCATGAGCCACTTCACCGGGCATCACGCCTGATCTGAAGACAGGACAGATCTTCCGCTGGCGCCAAGACCACACTGACCTGCCCTGGCCCCTGGAGAGGTTTCAACTGTCAGGCAAGTTAGTTCCCCTCAGTAGGGTTTGATTACAGGCAGGCTGTGAGTACTTTGAGCTTGGGCTCCCTGTGGTAGCCTTGTTCCTGGTCTCTCCTCCAGGAGATTAAATCTCCCTCCTAAGCCCTTCAGCTTGTGAGAGAAACCGAGTCCCGCTCCCCTGCCTTTCAGCATCCCTGGCTCCAGGGCTCCTCCCTGGAGTGGATGCCTCTGGGGACCCTGACTAGGTAGCCTTGCCCCCTGGATGCTGGGCCAGGCTCCACCGAGGGTCCCAGCCCTATAACCACTGAGTCAGGTTCTTGGGTCCCGGGTCCCTTCCAGGCTGTGCGGAGGGCCCCTCTGTTTCCCTCTGGCTGAATTGGTTGAAACAAACAGATATCTCCCCAGACCAGCTCACAGAAAGGGAGGTTTATGACGCAAACACAGGTGGTGTGGCCAGGGAGCTGAGAATCTCTTGACACCCCAAGATCAACCAAATCAGGGCTCTTTGAGATGCAAATGACAAAAACCCCAAGCAAAAAAAAAAAAAAAAAGGAAGAGGAGGAGATAATTGGTTCAGAACTGACATCAGGTACATCTGGACCCAGAGACTCAAACACTGGCACTAAAACTCAGTCTTGTACCCCCATCTGCTTCCCTCCCGGCTGGCTCCGGTCTCAGGAAGGTGGCCCCTGAGGGAATAAGATGGCTGCAGCATGCCTGGCTCAAAGCCACCCTCTGGCATCCCAGGGAACAGAAAGTTTCTCTCTTCGCATCAGCTCTAACCATAGTTCTGAACAGCTTCAGGTCTCACTGGGCCAGTGTTAAGTCACATGACCATCTCTGAACCAATCACCATGGCCAGTAGGAAAGGATTATACTGATTGGCTAGGTCTGGGCCTCCTGCCTACTTCTAACCAATCCAATCACTTCGACTGAAATTTTAGGAGCTCCTTAAGGAAAATGGGGGAGATGGGGTTGTCTAATGGCCAAAAAAGAGAATGCTGGGCGAAGACAGACATGTTCCATACAGAAAGCGCCGTATCAGTGGCCTTCCAGGAGCTAGAGCCAGGGGGCTGGTGAGGGCTGAGGCAGGCCCTGCAGAGCTGCGGGCATCTTCCCTCCCCTTTCTGTGGCAGCCCCTCCGCTGATGATCTGGAGACCCAGGCCAACCCAGAGCTGGGCCACATGGGCTCAGGGAGTCATTCAGGGTGAGTTTGAACCCTGGCTTTCTGCTTCTTAGCTGAGGGACATGGGACACTTTACTTCATCTGTCTGAATCTCAATGTCCTGCCCTAGGAACCTGGGCCGATAGCAGGGCCAGCCTTTTGGGTGGCGCTGCCAGAGCTAAGGCACTAAGAATGCTTAGCACAAGCTGCTGTGGAAAACCAGCTGGTGGCCCCTTAAAAAGGCAAATATCGAATCACCATATGACCCAGCAGTTACAGTCCTAGGGATATACCCCAAACAATTGAAATCAGGGAGAGATATTTGTACACCAACGTTCATAGCAGCATCATTCACAATAATCAAAAGGCGAAAACAGGGGCTTCCCTGGTGGCGCAGTGGTTGGGAGTCCGCCTGCCGATGCAGGGGACGTGGGTTCGTGCCCTGGTCCGGGAGGATCCCACGTGCCGCAGAGCAGCTGGGCCCGTGGGCCGTGGCCGCTGGGCCTGCGCGTCCGGGGCCTGTGCTCCGCAGCGGGAGAGGCCACAGCGGTGAGAGGCCCACGTACAGCAAAAAAAAAAAAAAAGGCGAAAACAACCCAAGTCCAACAAAAAATGGATAGACAAAACATGGTATATCCATACGATGGAATATTATTCAGCCTCAATTAAAAAGGGCTGGAATTCTGACATATGACAACATGGATGAACCTTGGAAAAACTATGCTAAGTGAAATAGGCCAGACACAAAAGGACAAATATCGTATGATTCCACTTAAGTGAGGTACCTAGAATAGGCAATAGAGACAGAAAGTAGAATAGAGGTCATCAGGGGTCAGGCGGCGGAAGAAATGAGGAGTTACTGTTGAATGGGAATAGAGTTGCTGCTTGGAATGATAACAAATTCTGGAAGTGGTTAGTGGTTATAGTTGCACAACCCTGTGAATGTACTTAAAGGCCCTGAATTTACACGTAAAAATGGTTCAAATGGCAAATTAAAAATAAATGTTTAGAAAAGTTTTTTAAAAATCTTAAAAAGAAAAACTTCTTAGCACAGAACCTGGTACACAGTAGACGCTCAAGAAGCAGTAGCTGTGATCAATATTCATAGCATTGCTCACGTTTCTTTAGCATTTGCTCCCACTGCAGTGTCTGTTTCCTGGGATGCAGAACTTTCGGTGCCCAAATCAGGAAAGTTCTTGGCAAGTCAGAAGGGTTGGTCACCTTACCTGCTAACTCCCTCTTCCCTTTGTTGGTCAGTTCCAGAACTCAGGGGGACAGCCGGTTTGGTCCAGCTCATCTTTTCAAGCCAGGTCACTAAAAAAACCTGCAGAGGATTTCCTTGGAGCCGGGGCTCACCCTTGATCACCTGGGGGGACCTCCCTTTGACGGGACTGTAGGTGAGGCAGACGTCAGAATGGTTCCCAGTTAAGACCCAACTGGGGAGGTTGACAGCCCCTGACCTGTGCCAACCTGACCATCAGACAACCAGTCTTGGAAGCTGGCACTGTTGAAAGCAGACCCCAGCCCAGGGCACCCTTTCTTAACCCAAGACCATGTTTCAACCTGGTTACTGGTCTTTGCCCACCACGCTCCCTCATCCTGATACCACAGCCTTGCCCAGGAAGGACCCAGAGACCCTACCGCCCTGTGCTCAGGGGTGGTAGCTGCTGTGGTATGACTGGGTTCCTTCCCTTGGCCTCCCAGCTGCTCCGCGTCAGTTTCAACAGCGACCCTGGGGCCTTCTGGGTGGGTGTTGAGTGCTTAACACCATCTCCTGTAAACCTCACAACAGTCCTGGAAGGATGTTCCCAGGTGAGGAAACTGAAGCCCAGAGCTGCAAAGTCACTTGCTCAGGTTCATCCAGCTGGTCTGTGGCTGAGCCAGATTTGAACCTGATCTGTCTGACTGCAAAGCATGTGTTTTTCCTGGCTTCCTGTCCCCCCAAAGTCACTCCCCCTCCAGAATTCAACCTTTCAGATTCCAGGCATCAGGGACAGGGCCTGGACCACCTCTCCACCACAGCCCCGGCCCCGACCAGTGGGAATGGATATTTCTTCTTTGTTTTTATTTTTATTTTACTTTTAAAAAAATTATTTTATATTGGAGTATAGTTGTGTTAGTTTCAGATATACAGCAATGTGATTCAGTTATACATATCCATGTATGTCTTCTTTTTCAAATTCTTTTCCCATTTATGTTCTTACACAATACTGAGCAGAGTTCCCTGTGCTATACAGTGGGTCCTTGCTGGTTATCTATTTTAAATATAGTATGTATATGTCAATCCCAAACTCCCAGTTTATCCCTTCCCCCTCCCTTTCCCCTTTGGTAACCATAAGTTTGTTTTCCAAGTCTGTGAGCCTGTTTCTGTTTTGTAAATGAGTTCATTTGTATCATTTTTTAAAGATTCCGCATAAGTGAAATCATATGTTATTGTCTTTCTCTGTCTGACTTACTTCACTTAGTATGATAATCTCCAGGTCCATCTGGGAGTGGATATTTCTATAGCCTCCTTTTACTGGGCCTCCATCTCCCCCTGGGAAGGGAGGGGTAGCCTGGGTGGTCTCTAAGAGCCTCCTTGCAGGGGTGGGAGGGTGAGAGGGGCGAGGTGCAGGGCTTAGCTGGGCCCTGGGCAGGGAGAAAGGGAGGGGCTCACAAGAGTCTACATCAGGCAGGCTCTCCTGCCACCTTGGTCCCCTAACTCTGTTCTAAGAGCTTTCCCAACATCATCCCTTGGAATCCTCACAACGGCCCATGAGGTGGGCACCATTATTTACTCTCCCCATTTTGCAGATGAGAAAACGGAGGCTCAGAGAATATGATCAGATGGCCCCAGACTGCACACCTAGGACGTGCCGAAGCCAGCGTGAACTCAGCCTTCTCCAAAGCAAGTGTCTTAGCCCAGCCCTGCCCTCACACTCTTAGCCTCTGCCTCACGCTGCCCCCTCTCTGTGTCCCCCTCCCTCCAACCCCCCAACTCTAATCCTTAATGTTAAACCCAGAGACAAATGTCCAGGTCACTCAGGCCAGCCCATCCCTTTCTCCTTCCACCAGGGGGAGTATGAGCTCCTTGCAAAGACCTCGAGGTGAAAAAGGAAGGGTCTAACATCTGAGGCCAAGTCAACCAGAAAGGTGGTGCATGCCAGGAGGGGTGGGATGAAGGTGGGGCGGGGGGTAGGAGCATGGCACTTGGGAGAAGGTCACTGGGCTTGAAGTCCCAACCCTGCCACTGCCTTGCAAGGCCCTCCCCTCTGCCAGCTGTTTCCCTGTCTATAAAATGGGAGGTGGAGTCCACAGAGCATGCTTCTCACCCTGTGATGTGCGTGTGAATCACCTGGGCATCTTTTTTTTTAATATATATAAATTTATTTATTTATTTATTTTTGGCTGCGTTGGATCTTCGTTGCTGTGCACAGGCTTTCTCTAGTTGCGGCAAGCGGGGGCTACTCTTTGTTGCGGTGCGTGGGCTTCTCATTGTGGTGGCTTCTCTTGTTGTGGAGCACGGGCTCTAGGCGCCCAGGCTTCAATAGTTGTGGCACATGGGCTCAGTAGTTGTGCCTCGCGGGCTCTAGAGCGCAGGCTCAGTAGTTGTGGCGCACGGGCTTAGTTGCTCTGTGGCATGTGGGATCTTCCCGGGCCAGGGCATGAACCCGTGTCTCTTGCATTGGCAGGCGGGTTCTTAACCACTGCGCCACCAGGGAAGCCCGTGGGCATCTTTTTACAAGGCAGATTCTGACTCAGTGGGTCTGGCGTGGGGCCTGGGAAGCTGCATGTCTAACAAACTCCCCCGGTCGGTGGTGCCCACGCTGCCGGTTCTTGGATGTACCTCTGAGAGACCTGCCAGCTCTGACAGCAGTTTGGTTTTGCGAGATGAGCAAGGAAGACTTGGCAGGGTTCCAAACCCTTCCGCAGAAGTGGCTGTTCTGTCCCTCATTCTTTTCATTCAACAAGCATTTTCTGGGTCTCTCTGTGTGCCAGGTCCCTGCCTGTGCTGGGGATGCGGAGATGGACAAGACCCAGTCCTGCATTTGAGGAACTCATGGACGCAAGACCCAGAGATTACAGCCCAGCAGGACCCGTGCAGGGGCAGAGGGAAGCCAGCGTGGGGCATTGTGGGACCAGAGGGGTCCCTGAGCAGACATGGGGGGCTGTTCAGGGAAGGCTTCCCAGGGGAGAAGACTCCTTTACCTACTCTTAGTGAATCAGCAAGAGAGCGCCAGGCAAAAGTGAAGGTGGGGAAGGGAAAGGGTGTTCAGGCAGAGGAACTGGCAATGTGCAAAAGCCTGGAGAAGAGAGAGGCAGGCTTATTCACACACACACACACACACCCTTTGGAGGTGTAGATGTGGCTAAGAAACTGCATTCTAAAGAGATGAGAATCCTTATTCAGGGAACCTCCATGAGTTCCAACTGGAGTGGGTTGTTGTGAGATGGTTTCCATGGTAACTCTTTGCTTTCATCCCCCAAAGACGCAGCAAGGATTGCTTCCAAGTCTCCTTCACATCCATGACCAAGGCTCCCCCAGCTGCCAGTCTCCAGTGTCCACTCTGCATCCCTTCCCCCACTCCTGGCTCTGAGCCCCCAGGTCTGGGAGAACGCAACCCCAGGGAGTGTCCTGTCGCACACAGGACCCCCACCTACCCCCACCCTTGTCCACTCCAGTGCCTGCGTGCTATTCCCCCTTGGCCCAGTGCTACCCCAGCAACTTTGGGAGGCAGTTCTGGTTGCCTTCTTTGGAGGTGACTGAAGCTCAGAGAGGAGCAGACTTTTACCAGGTTTGAATCTTTCCACCTGGGGCAGGGATGGGGAGGGAGGTACTGTCTACAAAAGGTCAAGGTACTCAGCCCCAGGTTGACTACCTTGAGTACCTTTGCCTGGCCTCTGCCCCGAGGCCAAAGCATCCGTTCGTCACTTCTGCGATGTTCCCGTAGACATTTGAAGTTTTAACTAATTTTTTATCTGCTTGTACCATCAATTACTGAAAGAGGGATTGTGAATTTGTCTGTTTCTCCTTTTAGTTCTTTTGGGTTTTGCTTTATACCTTTTGGGGTGACATGCAAATTTAGAATCGTTGTATCTGCCTGCTATATTGAACATTTTTTTTCTGCTGTGAACAACTCTCTTTATCTTTAGCATTTTTTGCCCCTTGAACTCTACTTTTGCTGATATTAACGTAGCTACACAGGTTTACTATTTGCATGGCGTAACTATCCATCCTTTTTCTCTTCTCGTTTCTGTATCTTTATATTGGACATCTTTCTCTTGTAAGCAGCATATGACTGGGTTTTTTGTTTGTTTTTTTAATCCAATGTGTTAATGTTTGACTTTTAATGGGAGTATTTAATCTGCTTACATTTAATATAATTGCTGATCTATTCAGCTGTAGGTCTTCCATCTTACTCTTTGTTTTCTATTTGTCCCACTTTTTCTGTTACTTTTCTCTCCTTTCTTGCCCTCTCTTGCCAACCTGAAGTTACATACACGGGGAAAAAATACCCTTTAAAAATGAAGGTGAGGGCTTCCCTGGTGGCGCAGTGGTTGAGAGTCCGCCTGCCGATGCGGGGGACACGGGTTCATGCCCCGGTCCGGGAAGATCCCACATGCCGCGGAGCGGCTGGGTCCGTGAGCCATGGCCGCTGAGCCTGGGCGTCCGGAGCCTGTGCTCTGCAATGGGAGAGGCCACAACAGTGAGAGGCCCGCGTACCGCAAAAAAAAAAAAAAAAGAAAAAAAAGAAACAGAAAATAGGTGAGACAAACAGAAATATATACATATATTTTTTCTGTAGGAAAAAAATCTAGAAGCTTATTTGCCAAAATGCAATCAGTGGGTGTCTGCAAGCAAGGAGGTGCATGAATGCGGGGAGGAACTGTCAATTTCTGCCTTGTATGCAGTCTATGGAGTTTGCACATTTTTTTTCAGTAAGCATGTATTATTCAAATAATTACAATCACAAAAAGGCCGCAAATATATTTCCATTCTGAAGAAATAAATTTTTTAAATGTAGTGAGAATGGGACCTGGTATGCCTTACAGCCTGGAAAGGCCGTTTAAGATGTGGGTTCCTTTCCTCTGCCCAGCGCTCCGCACCTGGAGCTGAGTGACCGATCTCCCGATGTCCTGACCCGCGTCGCCCACACGATGGCGCTGCGGGGCAGGTTCAGCTGCTCCCGGAAGGGGCGTGAGTAATGGTGGGAGGGAGTGGGCTGCCGTCGCGGTGGGGAAGGAGTGGCGCATCTTCGTGAACAGATTTATTTCTTCAGCATCCTGAGACAGGCTTACCACCTGGCGTCGGGAGCGCTCGCACGCCACGAACCAATCGCCCCGTAGGTGGCTCTGGAGCCTCTCAGCGCCAGCCGCCGGGCCATTATCCAAGCTGTGGTGCCGCCCAGCCAACCTGGCCGCGCTGAGTTCAATGCCCTCGGGTATCCCAGTGACCAGACCGGATTCCCAGGGCCTGTGGAGCTCTCAGAGGGCTCGGTAAATCATCGTTGGGACTTGTCTCCAGAGGTAGTGAGTTCTAGGTCCATGGAGGGGTGCAAGCGATGTTAACGCACCTCATCTATCAAGGGAGCTGCAAGAGGGTGGAGGAGGGTCTTGCCTTGGACGATTGACCCTGGGTCTCTCTGGGCTGAGGTTGGGTGTTTCTGGTCTCTGTCCCCAAATTCTCCCACATGTAAATCTGAGCAAGTCACCACCTGCTTAAGACACGCCGTGGCTCCCCGTTGCCCTCAGGAGAAGGTCCACGCTCCTGAGCCTGCCTCCTGAGGTTCCTCACCACCTCCACTACCTCCGTGCTCCATCACACTGAATCCTTTCTTTCTCTCCCACCCGCCATGTACTCTCTCACCTCTGAGCCTTCTGCATGCTGTTCCCATTCGCTCAAACACTTTTCCAACCCCTTTTTTCTTGGCTAACTCTGTCGCATCCTTCACACCTATAGTTTAAATGTTGCCTCCTCCTAGAAGCCCCTCTGACCCCTACGGGCCGCCAGGCCGCCCTCTCCTAATACCACACTTGACTCTAATCACATATTGATTGCTTGCCTCTCCCGCTGGATGGTGGGTCCCTTGTGGCCTGTCTGCCTGGGTCATCGTTGCTTTCCCAGGGCCAGGATGGCACCTGCTCCATAAATTATGGTTTCGTGAAACAGTGTGAGCGTGCATCAAATGATGGGGGCCCCTTCTTTTTGAGGTCCCAAGGGGGCATGGCAAAGGTGCTTTGTGGGCTGTGGATGGGATGGAGGTGGGAGGGACAAGGCAGTTACAACAGTCCGTCCAGAGGAACCACTGGGCTCCCCTTGGACTCCTGCTGCCCGGGGAAATAAGCCGCGATGGCTGGAGGCTGCCGGGGCCCCTCCCCAGCACACAGAGGGCGCCGGGACACACGCTGACCTCAAGTAGCACCAGGAAAGAGGTGGGTGTGTGGCTCAGCTCCACCCAGCTCTGCGCAGCATCCTTCCTCCACATGCGGTCACCTCCCAGACCCCAGTGTCCAGCCCACATGCCCCGCTGATGTTGGACATCTCGCTGAATGTCCTCAGCACCCTCAACTTCTCTGAATTCATCATCCTTCCCCAAATTGCTTCTCCTCCTATTTCCCCATTCCCCAGGCTACCACCCACCGTCCTCCCTCTCCCACCCACTCTCTAATCACCAAAGCCTGGTCTGTAATCAAGACCCCACCATCTGCCTTGTCGACCTCTCTAGGGTCCTGTGAGGATAACACCCCCTCACCATCTGCCCCCACCCCTCCCGCACCCCATATTACAGCCAGACTTATTTTCAGTTCCCCAAACAAGCTGTGACTGTTCTCTCCTCCTGGCCTTGCTACCTGATGAACGAGTCATGTGTCCCTCAGGCTCCCGCTTAGACACTCCTTCCTCCAGGAAGCCCTCCCTGGTCCAGTGCCCTTCCTTGGGGCTCCCACGGTAACCTGGGCTTCCCCCATTTCTTTTTTTTATTATTATTTATTTATTTATTTATTTATTTTAACATCTTTATTGGGGTATAATTGCTTTACAATGGTGTGTTAGTTTCTGCTTTATAACAAAGTGAATCAGTTATACATATACATATGTTCCCATATCTCCTCCCTCTTGCGTCTCCCTCCCTCCCACCCTCCCTAACCCATTTCTGCCCAGGTCGCACCGTGTTGCCAAAGCCGGTAGTGCTGTGTCCCCAGCTCACTCGCTGTTCAGCGTCACCTCAGGCCCTTGTGGCCCAAAGCCCTCCTCCCCTTGGCTCCCGGGTCCCCGCCCTCCTCCCCTCTCTGATCGCTGGCCTCTGCTTCTCAGTTCTCCTGACAGGTTCTTCCGCATCTCCCTGCCCTCTAATGTTGGGAGTGGGCCCCCAGACCTCTTTTCTAATCCATCTCCTCTCTCCCTTGGGGCTGGCATCAGGCTTTCAATCCCACTGCACACTGCCAGCCCCGTGTTTCCGTCTCCAGCCTGGACCCGCCCCCGACTCCAGGCTCCGCCCCGTAAACGGCCCCTCACCTCTCCACTGATGGCTAAGGCACGCCTCCAACTCACCTTGTTCAGATCAAGTTCTTGGTTCAGACTCCTTCCTCCACCTGCTCCTCTTCCATCGTCCGCATTCTTCTGGTTCATGAGGCCAAAAATCTCGGTGTCGTCCTTCATTCCTTTTTATCATTCCACATCCCATCCATGGGGCAAGCCCGCGGCTACCTTCAAGTACACCCCTCCCCAGCCCTGCCATCACCTCCACTCAACTGCCTTGTCCAAGACCTCTTGTGGGGTCAAGTTCGGTGGCCTCCTGACCCTGGTCCATGCTTTAGCCCTGGGCCTTTTCAGTCTATTCCCAACCCAGCAGCCAGCCCCACTGCCCCAGACCTTCCACAGGCCCCTCCTCACTCAGAGTAACAGCCACGCCTTCCCCTGCCTACAAGACCTCCCAGAGCTGACCTGCTCTCCCACGACCTCAATGCTGGCCTCTCTGGCTATTCCCACCTCGGAGCCTTTGCACTGGTGGCTCCCTCTGCCTTTGACACTCCTACCCCCCATATCTGCACAGCTCCCTCCCTCATTGCTCTAGAGCCCCTCACTCTGCCTTATCTTCCTCAGTAGCCCTTATCATCACCCACCTATCCTGTCTGCTTCTGTGTTTATTATCTGTCTCCTCCACTAGAACGTAAATCCTGGAAAGCAGGGATTTTTTTCCTCTTGTGTTCCCTGCTGTATTCTCAGTATCTGGCATGGGTAGACCCTCTTTCACCAGACAGTGAAGACTAAGAAGGCAGGAATATGATTGTATTCACCACCAATGCCAGAGCACTCAAGCCATCATCAGTGTTCAACAAATACTGAAAGCATGGATGGATGGGTGGGTGGATGCGTAGGTGGGTGGGTGGGTGGATGGATGGAGGATGGGTAGGTGGGTGGATGGATGGGTGAGTGATGGATGGATGGATGGATGGATGGGTGATTAAGGGATGGATGGATGGATGGATGGATGGGTGGATGGATGGATGGAGGATGGGTAGGTGGGTGGATGGATGGGTGAATGATAGATGGGTGGATGGGTGGCTGAATGGGTGAGGGATGGATGGATGGATGGATGGATGGATGGATGGATGGATGGGTGATTAAGGGATGGATGGATGGATGGATGGATGGATGGGTGGATGGATGCATGAATGGGTAGATGGCTATGTGGATAGGTGGATAGAGGGATGGACCAAGATGTTGATGTAGTATTGTCCTGGGTCTGACTCTGCAGAAGGCAGGTCTGTCCACCTGGAGACATCTGAGCTCTAGAGTCATTCTGGAGCACCTGAGATGCCGAGGTCCCAGATCTTGACAGGCGTCTGTAGGACTTCCCCAAGCCCCAGAGAATGTGCAGTGCTTACTACCAGCAGTGAGGAGAAACTGCTCCAGTATGCCACACTCATCCAAATTTTAAGTTCTCATGCTCATAAAATAAAATAAAATTTTATTATATTTTTTTATTGAAGTATAGTTGATTTACCATGTTATGTTAGTTTCAGGTGTATGGCATAGTGATTCAGTTATACATATATATATGTATATATATTTTTTTCGTTTTCAGATTCTTTTCCATTATAGGTTATTAAAAAATATTGAGTGTAGTTCCATGTGCTATACAGTAGGTCCTTGTTGTTTATCTATTTTATGTATAGTAGTGTGTATATGTTAATCCAAGACTCCTAAGTTATCCCCCCTCCCTTCCCGCTTTGGTAACCATAAGTTTGTTTTCTATGCCTGTGGGTCCATTTTGTATTTAAGTTCATTTGTATCATTGTTTTTAGGTTCCACATATAAGCGATATCATATGATATTTGTCTTTCTCTGTCTGTTCTCTTGGCTTTTGACACAGCAATTCTGCCTCTGAAAATGTCTCCAACAAAAGTACTAGCATTGGTGCACAGAAGTAGATGTGTGTGCTTGTAATCATGTAAGACAGGGGCCAGCCTGGGTGTCCCTCAGTAGAGGCCCGCTGGGTGATGGTAGCACAGCACATCACACAGGAATTCGTGGCCAATACAAAAATCAAAGAGGATGGGTCCATGTGGTGAGATGGGACGATTCAGGACTGAATTGCTAAGTGACAAGAGCACGTCACAGAACAATCATCGGATGAGCCATGCGTGGTGTGAATAAGCATATACTCTGTGTGTGTGTGTGTCCACGTGCATAGGAAGGGGATTGGATTCACACTCACCCATCTCCTCACCACGGTCATCCGTGGGGTACAGAGTGGGATTGGAGGGGAAATTTCCTTATTAGTCTATATACTTCTGTATCGACTTTTAACAATAAGTTTGTATTCCTGTGTAACTGGACAGTTGACCCTATGAATGTTTTAGCACTTGATCTAAACACGCGTTTTTCTGGCTTCTTGATGGCAGGCGATGGTCTGATGGCAGCTGGGTTGGGTGGAGGGGGTGTTGACGGGTTAGTGGTGAGTTCAACAGCCAGGGTGGTGGGTGTGGTATCTATAATCAGGCTCTAATCAAAAAAAAAGAGCCTCACCCTGGCATTCAAGGCCCTCTACCCAACTTTCAAGCCCAGTCTCCCAGCTTTCCCAAACCCATACAGCAGGGGTTGACACACTACAGCCCGTGGGCCAAATCCAGCCCATCATCTGTTTTTGAACAGCCTGCAGGCTAAGAAAGCTTTTTACATTTTTAAATGGCTGGGAAATAATCAAAAGCAGGGTACTATTTCATGACACAAGAAAATCATATGAAATTCAAACTTCAGGGTCAACAAATAAAGTTGTGGTTGGAACATGGCCGCGCTCGTTCATTGATGTATTGTCCAGGGCTGCTTCGGAGCTGCAATGGTGGCAGGGCTGAGTAGTTACAACGGAGGCTATGTGGCCTGCAAAGCCAAAAATATTGACCATCTGGTCCTTCACAGAAAAAGTTTGCTAACTCCTGATACATAGTACCTTCTATCCCAAGCAAATCAGTCAGTTATGGGGTCCCACTGCTTGGCCTTTGCTTTCTCAGGTCCCTCTACCCTACATGCTCTCTCTCTGTCCCTCCTCTTGTCTACCTGCTGGAAAACTAGCCATCCTAAAAGATGGTTTCCAACCCCCCATGTGACCAGTGGGGCTGACCCATCCCCTCCTGGCTGGTGCCTTGGGCGTCCCTTCCTGCCCTCCCTCCCCCCATCCTAGTGGACCCTCCCGGGCAGGGACTCTGATTCATTTCTGTGTCTCCAGCGTTTGGCAGAGTCTCTGGCTAAAGTTTGCTGAATTGCATGACTACCATCATGCTGTGTTGGTAAAACACTTACAGGCTTTTGGGGTTTTTTCCTGACTCACCACAAAACCTGAAAACTAGCCAGGAAGCATGAGGAGGGGTGCAGATCAGGTGTAGTGCAGAGGGCTGAGCTCATGTGAGGGGTTCTGATGGTCCCAGGGGCTTCCCCCAAGGCAGAGTCACTCTGTGGCCACAGAGAAAAAAGCCAGGAGCAGCACAGGAAGACACAGCATGCCTCCACTGAGGAAGGACCTTACTTGGAATCAGAGGCAACTGACTTCCTGGGAAGGAGGGAGTTCCCCGTTCTGAGAGGTAAGCAAGCAGAGTTTGGAGCAAGGATGTCATGGAGAAGATTCCTGCCCTGTTTGGGGCGGGCGGGGTTGGGGGGCGATGAGCTGGATGAGCCTCCAACCTGGGGCTCTGGGAAGCCTGGGATTCTCTTGGGGCGATGACCAGGCACTTGGGCACCACCAAGGCCAAGGCCAAGTTCTGGGGGCTAGGGGAGGAGGCAGATGGAGAGCATTATCCCTGCCAGCTGCTGAAGAGCCCCCTCACATCATGCCAGCCTGCCTCATCCCTGCTGCCGGAAGGCAGGGCGTGCCCGTGTCTCCAGGGTCTCCCAGAACCCAAGGCAGGGCCCTGGGACCCAGCAGCCAGGATGTCCCACGTGGAGCCCCATAGCTCATCACAAAATCGATGATGTCAGGAACTTTGAGGACCCCAGGCCGCCATCTCTGCCATCCCCTTGGCCCTGGAAATCCCCTAACTGCCGGCATTTATTTAGAGCTTGCTTCTCTTCCTGGAAAGGTCTGAGGTTCTTTAATGATAATTCGGCTTCACATTTGCAGGATGAGAAGCCCACAGCGCATTGTGGTTGAGAGTCTGGGCCTTGGAATCCACTGTGTGACCACTGGGGGCAAGTGACTTAACCTTCCCAGCGGCGCCACGAAGGACTCAAATTTCGAATCCGGCCCAGCAGTGCGGTGCCAGGGCCACACAGTCTAGGCCTTGCTCCTGCCGCTTCCTGGCTGGGAGGTTATGAGCGTTTGCTTTCTGTGAGTCCTGCTTTCCCCAGGACGATGCAGTTAGGATCCCCTGGGAGGTAGGGCACGGGAACGCACGTGGAGGTGGGGCGTGGGGAGGGGGCTGCTGTCATCAGAAGGAGACCCTCCTTCCCCCGTGGAGCCAGTGACAGGGCCGGCCTGTAATGTGCCCTTGCCCCCTGCCGGCTAGCTCAGAACTTATAGAAAGGTATCAGCCCTCAGTTTCGCGGCCTTTGAGCCAGAAAAGCCAAGCGACCCTCTCCTTAAACATAGGAGATGGCGAAGGACAGATGCTTGGAAGGGCCCAGGATGTAAGGTGGGACCACCGGGGAGCAGACCCAAGGCTGGTCTGTCAGTTCTCTCCCACCTCCGAGCCTCCCTGTCACCTCTACCCAGCCATGCTCCTTTCCTCTTTGGCTGGGAAGCCCTGCTGCGTGCTACGGTGGCACCAGTAGGGCCTTCCCATCAGGCAGACAAGGTCTCAAACCCCAGCTCTGCCACTTCTCACGGGTTCAGTGTAGCCTCTCAGTTTTCCCGTCTGTGAAATGGACTCAGAAAACTTTTGGGGAAAGTTGGTGCGAGAAGCAGACAGGGTACCAGGCTCACAGTACAGCCCAACCCCGCTCCCAAGTTGAAGACCCTCTGGTTTCCCTCCTGCCAGCTGGCCCTGGGGGTCCAGCCCTTAATGAGAAAGGAGAACCCAGTCCAAGCGGATAAGCATGAAGATGCAGGACTGTCTGGACGTGAGAGGCCCTGGAACTCAGTGAGAGCTCCTGGATGCTGTGCCAACGTATCAACGCAGAGGCAGTAGGGGGAAGTAACAACTACGGCTAACACTTACTCCTTCCACAGATATTTCATTCCACGTGCGTTTATTGGGGGTTTCATTCCACATGCGTTTATTGGGGGTCCGCTTCAGTTGGACCAGTTGGGGACCGTTCCGACGAGTGCTGGGGGTACAGCACTGAGCTTGCGTGAAAGCAGGGGCTGGCAGATAACAGGCAAATAAATATATAATATCATGTCAGGTGATAGCTATCCAAAGGGCCGGGAAGAAAACTAAAGCCAGGGGTGGGGTGAGGGGAGCGGCAGGGGGCATGATATCTCAGAGAGGTGGTCGGAGACCTGAACACAGAAGTGGGTGAAGATCTGGGGGACTCTTACTCCAAGCAGAGGAAATGGCCAGGCCCTGGGGTAAGAGTCTGAGAGGCAGTTCAAAGAAAAGGCCAATAGGCCGGGGTGGCGGTGGCTGAGATATCAGGCCGGGGGGGGGGGGGGAGATGAGATGAGGGGGCCCAGACCACGCAGGAGGGCCTTGAAGGCTGTGCTGAGGGCTGAGGGCTCTCGATTTTAGCTTTACGGAGCGCTTCCTCTGGCCCTGTTCTAAGTTCTACCCACATTAGCTCACTAATTCTCCCAGCAGCCCTCCAGGGACCCTCCTTCTGATTACAGATGAGGAAACTGGGGCACTGAGAAGTAAAGTCACTTGCCAAGGGTCACCCAGCTGGTAAATGGGGAGCTGGGATTTGGACCCAGGCAGGCTTATCTGTCCTCACCTAAGAAACCAGCCAGGATGCTCCAAAGTGGACTCAAGCCCACGTTGGTCTGTGTTCTGGAGAGGAGCCCCATCACACTATAACTAGAAAAGGACCACAGTGCCTGTGTGCAAATGGGCCCCCATAGCTCCTGGAATCCTGGAACTCCCAGAACCCCTGGGGTCCCAGAGAGCTGGGGAAGTGGTGGTGGTGTAACTGGACCTGAACTCACCTGTTGACTGGTGGTCCAGGGGCCCGATCCACCACTCCTAGATGCCCCCCGCCCCGCTGCAGCCTGCCCTCCACACCCACTGAATCAGAGATCCAGGGAGCCTCGTGCCTGCAGCTGCCTGGGTAGGGCCTGACCTCCCTGTAATTAAGGCAGCGGGAGGCTGGGAGCTGGGATCTGTCATCCAAGGACGGGTGGTGAAGGGTGACAGAGGAGGGCCAACTCTGTCAGGCTGGGCCAACCACGTCAGCAGCCACTGGCTGCTCTGGGAGCAGCTGGGCAGCAGTGGGTCGCTGGGAAGGGGGCCAGGTGGGTATTTCCCACCCTGCCACCCCTGGCCTGGGCCCTCCTGCCAGCCTCCTGGCTTATCTGTTTGTCTCCCATCCTCCTCCTCATTTTTTTTTTTTAAATTTATTTTTGGCCGTGTTGGGTCTTCGTCGCTGTGCACAGCCTTTCTCTAGTTGCGGCGAGTGGGGGCTACTCTTTCGTTGCAGTGCGCGGGCTTCTCACTGCAGTGGCTTTTCTTTGTTGCGGTGCAGGGGCTCTAGGCGTGCGGGCTTCGGTAGTTGTGGCACATGGGCTCAGTAGTTGTGGCTTGCGGGCTCTAGAGCGCAGGCTTAGTAGTTGTGGCGCACGGGCTTAGTTGCTCCGCAGCATGTGGGATCTTCCCGGACCAGGACTCGAACCCGTGTCCCCTGCATTGGCAGGCGGATTCCTAACCACTGTGCCACCAGGGAAGTCCCCTCCTCATTTTTTAAAAATTTTTTTATTGAGAGATACTCGATTTTTTTTTTTTTTGGGCTGCACCCCAAGGTATGCAGCATCTTAGTTTCCCCAACTGGTTATCGAACCTGTGCCCCTTACAGGGGAACCGCGTAATCCTAACCACTGGACCACCAGGGAATTCCCCCATATCTGTCCTCTTGATGTCCCCTCTGCCTCAGCTGCAGATCTATGTCTTCAAAAATCTGGTCACGGAGGCTCAGCTTCTAATGTTCCAGTGATTTTGCGGGGAGCAGAAAGTTTTCTCCTGCTGTAAGTACAGAGAGTTAAGGAGCATCCTGGGAAGGGGCCTTTGCAGGGATACCCAGGCATCCATTGGAATGCAGCCCATTCTCTGGAGTAGAGGGCTTCTGAGGCTGCCTGGAGCTCCCTGCACCAAAGCCACACTCCCAGGCCTTCACTCCAGGTGCTGTTGCTCCAGCCCCATCGGCTCATCTGCCCTGACATCCTCCCAGCCGTCTGTCGTTCCCATTGCATGCTGCCTTCCTGCCTCCGTGCCTTTACCTGTGCCATTCCCTCTGCCTGGGATGCCTGCACCTACCCCTGCTCATCCATCCAAATCCTGCTCTTCTCTCTCTGTCCAGTTCAGTTGCCTCCTCACCCAGGCAGCCTCCCCTGATTGGGCCCAAAAGATACACTCCCTCTCCTGCAAGCCCGGGGGCCCTGTTCTGTATTCTGGGTCTGATGTGGATTGAATTACTGCATCTTTGTCTTCCCCCAGCACTGCCCCCCCCCCCACCCCCAGCACCAAGGGTGTGACCTCTCTGGGGTCCAGGCCTGGTCTGGAGGCCACTCACAAGCCTCGAACAAGCCACTTCCCCTCTCTAAGCAGTCTTGCCCTCATCTGCAAAACAGGACAGGCAGGGTTTCTGCCAGAGGGGTCACTGAGGAGTGACTGAGACCATGTGGGAAATGCTCGGAATGGTGCCCGGCTCTGGCGGCCACTTAGTGAGCGGTACCCAGCGTTATCATAGCTGTTCCTGCAGAGGCCACGTGTCCCTCTCCCCTGGGGACCTGACAGCCTCCCCAGTCCAGTCCTGCCCGAGCGTCCGCCCTCTTACACAGTAGCCAGAGAGGCCTTTCTAAAGAACAACTGGGAATGTGTCACTCCCGTGGGTCAGCCCCTGGGTCAAACCTGAGAACCATACCCCCATGAGACCCTGCCTGACCCGCCACTGCTTCTCCCCACGGTTCTGTCTCACTGCGCCACCTGTGCCGTGACCGCAGCTCCAACAAGCCGGAACTTATCTGGGGGTCACTGAACACCCCAAGTACCCTCTCAATTCGAAGCTTCTGTGCAGGCCACTCCCTCCACCTGGCACACTCCCTCCTGTGTCACCTGGCTAGCTCCTACTCATCCATAAGGCCCCAGCTTAGGGGCCCATTCCTCCAGGAAGCCTTCCCTGACCACCTCCCCCATCCAGGTGAGCCAGCCCTTCTTTATGCTCCCACAGCACTTACCACACCCACTGCGCTGCACTCACCTGTTTACCTGTGAGCTCCAAGAGACCAGACACTGCCACTTGCTCCCCACTGCAAACCCAGCGCCTGGCACGGTGTCTGGCGCCGAGTAGATGTTCCAGAAAAATTTTTAGTGTCTGACTGAATGGATGGATGAGTCAATTTCTGCATCCCCCACACCGCAGGAAATGTCTGTAGAACAGATTTGAGTGGGAGGTTCCAGCAAAGCCTGGGAGAAGCCCCTGGGGTTTGGGCGCTGGGCAGCGAACAGAGCGGACCCCGCATGCCCTCCCACGGGTGGGTCAGTCTCCCCACTTCCCACAGATGCCTGGGCCCCAGAGCCAGCTTCCAGATGCTCAGCCCAGGCTCAGCCTTACCTCTTAGCTTTTCCATCTGCACGGCGGGGCCAGATCCCCACAGCCAGCGTCGCAGGCAGCCAGGCCAATCGTCCCAGCGTCTTCCTATTTTAGACATCTCGCTGCCTCGGTCCCTTCTAATGTTTCCAGCCAGGCTGCAGGGGGAGGAAAAAGAGGTTACTGCTACTTTAAATGTACTGTATGAAGGCGAGGGCTGGAAAGGGGCCTGCTTGCAGGAATACCCAGTCATCTAGTTGGAAAAGCCGCCAGATGGAATACAAAAGGAGAAACCCAGACGCTCATGGAGACAGCCTCGGTTCATAAATCAGGCGGGGCCAGGGGCTGGGGGCGCACACGCCATGGAGCCCGACTCCCTCCTGGACCAAGACGACTCCTTCGGTAAGACAAGCGCCGGCAAAGTGGCAGAGTTGGGGATTCAGCTGCTGCTCAGGCAGACTTTTCTCTGTTGGCTGCCGGAATCCGAGTTAAAGCGGGGAGGAAGATGGGCACTGCCTGGTCTTGGGACCTGGGGGTCATGGGTGCCGGGAATTATGGCACAGAGTTGAAGGCTTCCAGGAGCGGGGCCTGGGGCAGCCCCTTGGACCGGGCATTGGCAGGGTCGGGGGAGGGAGAGGGAGTTTTGGCGGCTTCTGTTTTGCTCCGGGACGAGAAGGAAAGGAAGTTTGCAGCCCCCCTGCCTGTCTGCCTCACTCGCTGTCCCCAGGCCTGCCGGGTGCCGTGGGGAGTTTGATTAGTTAGATCCTGCAGATAAATATAGATGGACCAGGCAACAGGAACTCAGTCTGTAATTAAAGCCCAGCTGTAAGCACTCCCCGCTTTGCAGGGCCCCAGGGGCTGCCACCGGGGAGCTGCCCCTGATGCAGGCTCCCTGCAAAGCCCGGGCAGATTGTTAGGGAAAAGTTGCCTGGGACAGAGCAACTTGTCTGGAGCCCACGGCAGGGACGTGTAAGGCTCGGAATGGCTCGGCCGGGGCAGTTTCTGTAGGCTTGGGGCTCCAGGGGTGCAGGGAACTAAGACCCCATTGCTCAGCCCAGCCAGGCTGTGCACCTTTGGCTAGGACACCTGGGGCGCTCTGGCCATCTCTGTGTTGTGCAAAGGAGAGAGGCAGGAGGGCAGGAGGGACTGAGGTGGGGGGGGGCCCTGGGGGGCCAGCAGGTTTTAGGGCTCAGTAGGGAGAGGGCCCTTTTGGCCTCAGAGAGGAGGGCTAGTCAAGGGAGGCCTCACCCCAGCTTGGATCCGCCTTTTGGGGGCCCAGACCCTCCTGGGACCATGATCCCTGCTAAGAAAACTGTTTTCTTCTCCCTCTGGACCCCCAAGCCCCACCGCAGCCAGGCCTGGCCGCCGGGCACAGATTCAAGGCCAAATTACCTCCCTCCTGCCAGCTTCGGCTCTTTCCAGGGAGAGGGGCCCTTTGCCACGTTTGGAGCTGCACCCCTCGGGGGAGCTTGGCAGCCAGCTGGCCGGTCGTCTTTGGACGGTCGGGTGGCCAGTGGATGCACGCCGAGTGACCCCCACGTGCCAGGCTCTGTGTCAGGGTCAGGGATGCTGGAATAAAGAACTCAAGCCTAAGAAACAGTTTGTGTTTAGTGAATGTTGGGAGGAAAGAGAGAGAGGGAGGGGAGAAAAGGGAGACGGAGGCCCTGGCCCTGGAAGAGCTCCCAGCCTCCAGTAGGAGACAGACAAATGATACTGGGTTCAGAGTGATGAGTTCCTGGGTGGGGAGATGGGGGCAGACAGTCTGGGGTGTGCGACAGGCCTGCTGGTCTCCAGAGGTGTTTACCTGAAGCTTGGCAGCGGGACGCTACCCCACGGAGGGCACAGACCCTTGTCTGGGGGACGAACCCAGAGCCAAGCAAGGCTCCAGATCCCCTGGGGCTCCATCTCCCCACCTGGCATCCAGTGGTCCCTCGGGAACCCACAGTCCCAACCTGCTGTCCCCTGGGTTTGCTAGTGGCAGGCTTGGGGCAGGGTAAGCCCAGGGGCCCCGGAAACGGAGGCTGCTTGCCCCCTAACTGAAGGGCCCATGCACCATCAAATCCTTGTCTTGCCCTGTGGCTGGCCTTCTGGAAGCTGGTCAGGCAGTGAGGAGCCTGGAAACTGAGAGGAAGAGGACAAGGGACAGGGGAGGGCTCCTTAGGAAAGGGGCAGGCAGGAATGGAGGAGAGCCTAGGAAGTCCTTGGGAATGTCCCCACGCTGAAGGGGCCATCCTGGAAAAGGGACAACTGTGGCCTCAGAGTCACTTCCTCTCTAAGCCCAGGTCCTGCATTTGTTCATCTAACAAATACTACTTTCAGGTCCTGGACTAAATTTTGTGGTTGGAGAGGTAAATCAAACCTTGTCTCTGCCTTTCTGACACTCCCAGGCTAGTCTGGGAGAGAGAGGTAAGTGCTCTCTGATGCGGAAGGCCAGGGCCCCGTGGAACCCCTAACCCCACATGTGGAGTCCAGGAAGGCTTCCCGGAGGAGGTGACTCCTCCACCGAAGAAGAGGATGACTCTCTCTTTTCTGAAACAATTTATTCAGCTGGCTTCTGGGCTATAGGCCACTCTCCTGATTTTCTCCCATCTATTCTCAGTCTCTTTTTCTGGTTCCTTCTCTTGGACCCCTCCCGCTACCTGTTAGCCACATGGTCCTATCACCAAGGTCAGCATCTTCTGCCTCCCTCCATGATCTTCTGTCTTCGCCCGCTCACTCTATAGGCTCCAGCCACCGTGACCTGACCTTCCTCACACTCAGCAAGCTAGTTCTCAGCCCAGGGCCTTCACACATGCGGTTTCCTTGCCTCTTCCTCCCAGTCTCCACTGAGCTAATTCCACCTCCTCCCAGTCTCCACTGAAAGTCACTCGCTCAGAGAAGCTTTCCCTAGATCATGTTCCCCCAATCCATCAAATTAGATCCCACTCTTCTACTCTCTCTTTTCCCTTATAGGACCTGTTCCTAGTTGCACTACACATTATGGTATGTGTATGTGTTTAACCTCTGTATCCCCCACTAATCTCTAAGCTCCCTGACAGCCATTATCCCCAGAGCATAGCTCTCTGCCTGGCCTGTAGTAAGCATCCAACAAATACTTGAGAATGAGTGAGTGGACGATTCGATTGGCCTAGCCAAAGAGGTGAGGAAAGGCATTCCAGGCAGAGAGAACCGCAGGTGCAAAGGCACGGAGGCTGGAGAAACTTCCACTGAGGGTGAAGCTTCTGGTCAGGTGTTGGCAAGCTGAGCTCCTTAGGGGGCCCAGGAGCCTCTACGGGGACAGGGTTGGGAGAAGCACAGCTGGGGTTGGGGCTCTGGGCCCCCTTCCCTGCTTCAAGCAGGGCAAGACTCCCTTCCGTCGGGTGGATATCCTGAGCTCTAATTCCATTCATCAGGTGCTCAGGGGATGAAAGGAGTTTGGCTACGTCCCCAGCCCCTGACACTGATGTTCTGGAGGCCTCCGGCACATTCAGGGCATCTTAGCAGACAGGGCTGAGTAGAGCCCCATAGGGGGTCCTGCGATGAGGGACCCTTAGAGCAAGGCCAGCAAGGGCTCAGACCACAGCTGGGGGGAGTGGCAAACA
The DNA here is from genome assembly GCF_005190385.1 of Monodon monoceros. Lineage (NCBI taxonomy): Eukaryota > Metazoa > Chordata > Mammalia > Artiodactyla > Monodontidae > Monodon > Monodon monoceros. The sequence continues at coordinate 100,357,767 of NW_021703782.1, forward strand.
CAGGAGCAGGGGTTTCTTTTACACAACATTCACAGGCAGGAAGGCAAGGAGGAGGGAGCTTGGAGACTGTGCACTAACCCTAGCAGAGCCCTTCGTGGAGGGGCTTCAGTTTCCCCACGTGTAAGTAAATTGGGGCGAGGGCCAGACAAGATCTGACTGACCCCCTCTGGCATGGGCTCTTCAGAGCCGCACGGAAAGGCCAGCCCAGAGAATCACTTCCTTCCTGTGTGCCTGTGATTGCTGAGGGAGGGGACAAGATGATCAACTGCTCGCTGACCTGACTCCCACTCGAGACCCTGAGATCCTTGCGAGTAGGGGCTGTGTCTTGTTTGCTGCTGTATCTCTAGGGTCCTGCACGGTGCCCGGCCCTGAGGAGATGCTCAATACACACTCATTGGATGAATGAATGAATGAGTGAATGGTGAATGGCACCAGCTGGATCCCGCCCTTAACTTACTCGTGCCCTCAGGCATCCTCCTCTCTGGACTTCTGTTTCCTGAGCTGTCCGATGAGGGTCCTGCACTCCACACCCCTGAATCCTCCAGCTCTGACCATCTAAGATTCTAAATCCGACTCAGCACTTGGCACCGTCTTCCCTCCCTGTGGCCTAAGCCTCAGCCCGGCTCCCTCGGCCATCGGGTGGCCTGGACCAAGTCCCTGCTCCTTGTTCAGACTCAGCTTCTTTGTCTGACAAATGGGCAGACTCAGTCCTGCCTGCCTGCTTCCCGGGTTGGCTGGGGTCTCCAGAGGTGTGATGAGATACAACTATGGGAGGCTGGACACCTGTTGTGGGGAGTTCATGATTCTTGGGTGAGGGGGCTGGGCTCAGACAGACGACCAGGATAAAAGCTCTGGAAGGGGCTGGTTGCTTTGGAAACCCTGGGGGCAGAACCGGCAGCTCAGAGCCTTCAGTTTCTTCCCATGATACCAGCACAGGACATGAGCTCCAGCTGGGGGCCCTATAGGGAGGCAGATGAGGTGATTTTGTAAACTTCCAGGTGCTGCATGTAAAAGAACCAGTACTATTTACTGAGCACCTACTCCAGGCCAGGCCCCACACTCTGCCTACTTGAATCCTCAACAAACCTGCTAGGCTGCTGTTATAGCTCCATTTTCCAGATGAGTAAACTGAGGCTCAGGGAAAGTGACACCAAGACCTTACAGAGAGGTCAGTGATTTAACCCAGGTTGCGACAGAGCCCGGGGGCTTCATTTTGCTGCACTTTCCGAGAGCTGTCCCTGCACCAAAGCTGCCGCCTAAAATCCTGTCTTGCTAGGAGTGTTTGTTGGAGCAGTTCAGGAGACAAGCACGACAGGGCAGGAGCCACGACTGACAGTGGTGTCATGTCAGCTGGGGACAGTGAGTGCAGAAGGTGCTGTAACGGGAGAGGGTCAGTCTAAAGAAAGGGCTATTTTGGGCTGGAAGCTGTCAGGGGGCCTGATGTCACCACTCCCAGGCCCTTCCCCCGTGAGAGGGGGAAGCTGAAGATGTCATAAGCGGCTTGCCTCAGCTGGTAACAAATAGAAAATAACCGTAGAAAAAATAACAAATAGAAAAAAACAGCAACTATTTGGCCGGCCACGCGCCTCACATTCATCATCTCGCTTCCCCTTTCCCCCACCCTGTAAGGCTGGTGTCGTCATTCTCATGTTCAAGATGAGGAAACAAGTTCAGAGAGGCTGGGTGACTCACCCAAAGTCACACAGGGAGCGAATGGCAGAGCTGAGGGTTATGTCGGTTTGTCCCATCTGGAGCCCAAGCTCTGAACAAGTGCCCACTAGGCCCTTCTCTGAGGCTGTGCTGCGTGGATGGATCAGGCGTCCGCTGCCTCCTCAGGGCCAAGAGCCTAGGGCCTCCTCTTCTCTCTGCTGCTGAGCTAACTCAACAGCAAATCTCAGTTTCCCCATCTGTGAAATTGAGGTAGTGGTGGACGCCCGGCCTACCTGGGGTGGGGAAGGGATGCCAATTCCAGATTCCTTCCATCTTACTCTAGGACTTTGCTGTGGACCAGCTGGCTGGGCCTCTGGGGACGGAAGGAACAGGAAAGGCCACAGTCCCACTTTAGGTCAGTTCACAGGTGAAGGAATCAGGCCAGAGAGGCAGAGCAGGGACCCCACTTACTGAGCTCTTACTACGTGCCCAGCTGTGTGCTAAGTGTTCCACATGGAGTTGTGGGCTCTTCACAGAGGAAGGAATGGCCCCATTGCTCAGTTGAGACAGTTGAGGCTTAGAAGGGCCCAAGACCACAAGCTAGTGGGGCCACCCATGATTCAAACCCAGGACCCTCAGACGCCTGTTCTTCTGCCCACCCTGGGCTGCCCCTTGGGTATCCTGACCCCCAGCCTTTCCCTGTGCCCAGGAGAGCCTCAGTCCTGCTGGCTGGCCTTGCCTGGGCCTCTGAACTTCCTCAGCTGGGCAGGTGGATGAGGGGTGGAGCCCCCACTTCTTGCCCCACGGGACTCTGGGATGAGGTGAAATCAGGAAGAAGAGTCAATAAAGAACAATGAGGCCGGACGGGGAGGGGCTTAAATCATGGATGTTCCCAAGCCAGAGCAGCTGGCTGCACAAGAAGGCCGGGGAGCGAGGCCTGGGGAAGATGGGAGGGTGGCCCCTGTGCCTGCAGTGCCCCCAGCACTGCAGGAGGAAGCTCAAGGAGAGGGGCTCCTGGTGGGAGGAGGAGGGAGCAGCGCACTCAGGAAGAAAAGGCATTTCACCCTTGTCCTCCTGCACGGGCCTGGGCTTCCATCCTGCTGCATCTCCCCGGGGTCTGGGCCACATGTCTCTCTGCGCCTCTCATCGGAGGATTGGGGACAGCAGTAGCCACCTCCCAGATCATTTCTTCTTATATTGTCCTGGACGGTGGCTGCCTGGAGCCAGCCCCTCCCTCGAGGTTACCTTGTGGTACCTAGTTGCAGATCTTTGTTGAATCATTCAGCAGCAGGGACCGGTTCCCCTAAGCTTTCCTACCACCTGATGTATTTCCTGGCATGTATAATCCCCATTTTATAGATGAAGAAACTGAGGCACAAGGAGGTGAGGTCACTAACCCAAATCTCAGTCCTGTGAGTGATGGGGCCTAACTCACACCCAGGCTCCTGGACCACTGCTCTGGTCCCCCTTATGCCAAGAAGGCTGGTGGGCCTTTTCCATGAGGCCCAGTGTGTCTCAGCACCTTCTCACTGGCTGGCCCCCCTGGGCCAACCACTGGGCACTCCGAGTCCAGCCCTTTGTTCCCACTGCCCAGCTCGTTCCTTCTACTGGGCGGATGTGCCCTGGGCTGCTGACTACACCCCCGGCCTTTGGAAGCTAGAGCCATGCCCCTCCCAGAGGGAGTTCCTCCCAAGAGGTCACCTCAGAAGCCTGGGGAGACTGGAGCAAACAGAAAATGGCCCCAAGTGTGAGGAGATCCAAGGGAGAGGGTCTTTGGGGGTCCTCCTGCCCATCCCCCATTACACGATGAGAAGATGGGGACCTGAGAGAGGAGGAACCAGAACCACTCAAGGGCCATTCTAGTTCCTAACTGGTCCTGAGCTCTGCCCTGACTCTCCATCTCCCAGCCCCCACCTCAGGCCACGCCCCACCTTGGACCGCTAGACAGCTACCTTGCCCCCTCTTGGGGATCCCTGTCTTCGCCCATCCCCCAAACTCATCCTCTGTGTGCAGCTAAAGGGGCCACCCTCAGGCATCTTAAAGTCCCACAGGGCACCCCAATGCAGCAGGATAGAGTCTAAACTTGTTACCACGGTGTCAAGGCAGTCCACCATCTGACTCCTGGATGACACCTCTGCCCTTGTCTCCAGCACACCCCTTCTTTCTCTCTATTCCAGCATGGCCAATTAATCTCTGTCTTGAATGTGCCATCCTCAACTTTGCACTTGCTAATCCCCCCTGCCTGGAATACTCTCCCTCTCAGCTCTCCCCACTACTCCTCCCCCACCCTGGCCACTCCTGCTCAGCCTGCAGTCTCAGCTTGGGTGTCACCTCCTCCAGGAAGCCTTCCCTGACTACCTTTTTTGAGCTCCCAGGCACCCTGGGTTTCCAGCTAGCCTGCCACACGCCAGTGAGTACAGTGCATTTGCTTCCCTGCCTGTCTTCACCTCTGGACTGTGAGCTGCTCCATGTGCCAGATTGAAAAGTTGGAGGCTGAGCGGGTGGGCTGAGGAAGAAGTCAGTGTGACCTGGTCTCTGGCCTGTGTGGCAGGACTGTTGGTGTCCACACTGAGAGGGGGACATGGGTGGAAGAGCATATTCTGGGTGGGAGGGGGGAGTGATGTTCTGGGCCTGCTGTGTCTGAAGGGCCTGCAGGGCCATCGAGTGGTTTTCTGTAGAAGAGTCAGCGATGGTCATTCCAGATGTGACCTCCAGAGAGGCTCCAATTCCAGGGTGGAGGATGGAAGCATCTTAGACCTTCCCAGCTGCATCAGTACCATTCCCTTTCCTAGACTTTTTGAAACCTTTACTCACCTCCCCAGCCAAGGTCCTGCCACCTCCTCCAGGAAGCCAGCCCTGACCACTGGCTGAGGCTGCTCTATTCTCTCCTTGACTCTGCCCTCTTGGTCATTACCACCTCTAGTCCTAGGCCGTCTCACGGGCTATGCCTGGGAAGCCTTCAAGTTGGGGCCACACCCCTGTGTCTTCTGTAGACTCCACAAAGCCCCGCACAAGGATCCACACACTGAGAAGATTCCCCCTCCCCTGGATGGAGTCAGGTTCCGCAGTCTCAGCCAGGGGATTCTGGGAAAGCCGAACAGAAGCCTAGAGAGGCTTCGGGTCAGATTGACACAGGCGAGCAGGGTGGGACGCAGACGAAGGAAGGGGTGCATTTCTGTCCAATCTGGAAGTGTCCGCCCGGATGGCTCGGTCCTCACAACCCCAGGCCTGAGGCACTCCAGCCGGTGACCTACATCGCAGCGCGCCTCTGTGCATGTGCATGTGTGTGTACATGACACGAACTCATGCTGAGGGCACGAGCGCCTCGCCAGTGGGATGGAGCGCCAGCAGGTGGGTCTCCATCTCGGCTGTGAGCGAGCTCGTGAGGGTGGGGGTGCTCCACACTCCCACCTCGGGGTACCACAGACTCGGCACCAGAATGAGGGAAGCTGTGCTCCGGAAGAGCCAGCTCAGGGGACCACAGGTCCTGAAATGGCTGGGGTGCCTGTCCCCTAGCCGCCAACTGGCCTCTGCCCAGGACTCTCTCTCCCTTGACCCAAATTTCAGATAAATGGCCTCCCCCGCCTTTACTAATGGTGGAATGTTCGGCATGGAGAACGAGGGCAGCGGAGGGAGGGGACCTGGAACGCAGTGTGAGGTTGAACCAGGAGGTGGCCAGACAAGTCTGGAGGGAGGGTGGGCTCTGGCCTCCCAAAGCCCAGGCTGCCAAGTTCAGGGTCTGACTCGGGAGCCTCCTGGGGCTGTCCCAGGTCTGTCCCTGGTTTCCCTCCTGGTACCTGGTCTCCACACCCCTCCCCCACCGGCCTGCGAGGGACAGTAGAGACCCTTCTCTCCTGGTGAGACTGTCCTTGACCAAGCGTCTGTGCCAACTTCATGGCCTGGAAGCCAGGGCACCTAGGAGGGTTCCAGCTCTGAGACCCTCCAGTCTTTCCTTTGGCCAGCTCTGTGGTGGGCCCGGTCGGGGTGTCTGTGCCCACCTTCTGGGGCTCCTCTCCCAGACTGAGCCTCCAACAGCTTGGGGGAATGGACGGTGCCCGCTGCTCGAGTATTGCTGAATCTCTGTCTCTGTCTCTCTGCCTCCCTCCCGCTGGGCCTGCCTGCTTCAGCCCTGCCCCCTCCCCTCCCGCAGAGCTCCCCCACACCCCATTCAGCTGCACAGACTTGGGGGCAGCGAGAGGAGTGAGGCTCCAGCTCCCGAAGGCTCTCCAGGCCCCTCCAGGTCCACTGGTGTTGGTGCTTCAGCTCTGCCTCCTTCCCTCAGCTCCCCGCTGAGGCCAGGTGGCTCTGGGGTCTGCATCCCCCACCCTCCGCCTGCCTGGGGACACCCCCCCCCCCCGCCCCGCTCAGCCCCTCCACCGGCCACTTCTCCTTCAATGAGCCTGCCATTCCATCTCTTCCACATCTCACCCCCTCAGCGCACCCAGCCTCCCTGCTCCTTCACAGCCGAGCTCCATCAGGGCAGCCCGGGTCCCTCACCGCCCATGTGCTCCTCAGCACCACCCCCTGCCCCAGACTGCTCTAGCCAAGGCCACCAGAGGAGCCCTAACTGCTGAATGCGGGATGTCAGGCGCAGGCTCCCTGCTCTTCCAGGCTGAGAGGCCCTGGTGGGGTGGGCTGGGAGTGGGTGGCTCAGACGAGGGTCCCTGGACTGGCAGCCCACCTACATCAGATCCCTGCCACTTACCAGGGAGTATGTGGCTCTGGGAAAATTATGTAACTTCCCCCAGCCTCAGTTTTCCCGTCTGTGAGATGGGATGATAACGCTAGCCCTTGTCTCACAAGTTACTAGGAGGAGTAAACAGTTAATGCTTAAAAAACAGTCCTGAGACCCTTTCAGGCAGAGTTAACCCTCAGTTGACATTGGTGGTTATTACTGTGATTATTATTATTGCATTTGTCATTGTTGGAATCTCTCACTACTGGCAAGCATGTGACCCTCACGCCCCTCCCCCCCATCCTTGTCCCTTCTCACTCTTCCGGGCAGGCTGCTTTTCCTCCTCCTCTAGCCAAGCCACCCAGATGCCCAAGCACGACTCCCTCTCCTTCCGCATCCCCCGCCCCTTCCTCACATCTGCGGTCTCCATCTCACCCCTGCCCACACGCGGCCTACTTCACACCCCACACCCCGGCCCGGCTGCCAGCCCCACCCTGGGCCTCCTGCCTCACCCTCTGCCTCCAGTCCCCACCCCAGACCAGGGGACTCTCTAACAAGTGCTCCCAGCACCGCTCACCCTCCTGTGCTCCCCGTCACACCCGGGTGTCCGCCTGTCTTCGTGCCTCAGCACTTTTTGCTGACGCTTGTTGAATGAATGACCCGACGCGAGCAGTAAAGAGCTCCTCTGATCAATGCAACGCACAGTGGGGATCAAAGAGCATTGGAAGCCTCCCCCAAGAGTCAGCTCACTTGCCAGGGGTGTCCACTGCCCTCAGGAAGGGGGAGGGGACATGGTCTGATCTCAGTCATCCAGAGAGTTCTAACCCTCACCCCAGCCTCAGCCCTAGAGATTTGGATTCAGTTAGTCTAGAGGGGGATTGGGCATTGGAATATTAAATTCCTCCCCTCCCTTCCCCCCACCCCACCCCCACCAGGTGATTCTAAGGGACAGCCACTGGAATTGGGGGAGGAGGGTACTGGGGGGGGATGGGGGGCCGGGGTGTCTTTTTTCCCTGCCTACGTTCACTTCTTTTAATTCATGTTGAGCACTTCCTCCAGGCTAGCTGTCTGCCAGGCACTGGAGGCCCAGGGAAGGACAAGGCTGGGTGTCTGTCCTCAGGGAAAAGCTCAGGACAGGGGCCCAAAGCTACAGTGACAGCCCAGGGCAGGGAGGCCTGGGGGGTGGTGTGCAGGGGATGTGCTGAGCTTAAAGGTAACCAGGGCTTGGCCTGCGGAAGGAGGCGGTTAGCAGGCTGGGGATGGGTCTACTGGAAACTTGGAGTGATTCAGTGAGGCTGGACCCCAAAATCCAGATGGGAGGAGGTAGGGGAGGAGCCTGGAGAGCTTAGGGGTTCCAGGCTCAGGGGCTTGGTTTTCATCCTGCATCCAGGGAGCCATGAATAGGTCCAAGCAGGGGAAGGATGCAGTTGTGCTGTCTCCCCTGAATTCCTAAGACCCCAAACCACACCTCTACTCAACACAGTGCCCCTCCCCTGAGCCAGCTCAGCTAAGTCTGGGTGGCTGTCTACCTGGGGAGGTCACGGCCCCAGTAGGGGAAGCCTACAGGAGGAGGCTGGGAAGCTGGGAAGAGCGCATAGAGGGAGAGACGCCAAGAAGGCCGGAAGCCAAGAGGGCAGCAGCATTCCTGCGCCACTGCTCACCTGGCCCCGCCCAGCCTCTGGGTTTTTTTTTTTTTTTTTTTTTTGCGGTACGCGGGCCTCTCACTGTTATGGCCTCTCCCATTGCGGAGCACAGGCTCCGGACGCGCAGTCTCAGTGGCCATGGCTCACGGGCCCAGCCGCTCTGCGGCATCTTCCCGGACTGGGGCACAAACCCATGTCCCCTGCATCGGCAGGCGGACTCTCAACCACTGCGCCACTGCGGAAGCCCGCCTCTGGATTTTTGAACCTCCAGTTTCAGAGGTCTCCCTTCCCCAAGGTCCTCAGCAGCCCGAGCAGTGCAAGCTCAGCTTCTAGGGAGAAGTATGAGGGACACTCTGATCCTCTTCCTCTCGGCCCCAATAGTAGATGGTTCTGAATCTGAGACTGGCCAGAGATGGGGGGCACCTTAATGAGGTAAACCAGACAGACAGGGAACAAGGGGAGGGAAGGGAAAGTGCACAGCTCATAGAGCTTTCACTCATCTTACAGAGGGGGAAACTGAGGCAGAGCGACGTTTGGCAATTTGCCCCTGGTCACACTGCAAGGAAATGGTAGAGCAGGATTTGAACCCTGGTCTTGCTGGCTCCAAAGCCAGCGTGCATCCCACTCTGTGCCACTGCGAGTCTGCACTGAGCATCCCAAGTTGCCTAGTCCTGCGCCAGGAAGAGGCAGGAAGGGCCTGGGTTCTCTGTTCACCTGGCCAGTTCATTGCATAGATGTGCAAACTGAGGGCCGAAGCTGGCAGTGGCTGAACAGGGAAGGGAGGAATTGGTATCAGGGAGTCAGAGATGGCTTCTGGGAGGGGGCAGCGGGGGCGGGTGCAGGCAGCAGGGGAGGGTCCCAGCAGGTAGGAGGGGGTGGAGAGAAATGAGATTTAGATAAGTGGAGGGCAGCAGGGAGGGTGCCCCAGCAAGGGAAACAGCCTGAGCAAGGGTGCAGAGGTGGGAATGAGTGTCCCAAGTCTCCCAGCCTGAAACTTGGGGGTGGCCGGCCTGAAGGAAGCCTGAGTCACAGCTGAGGACACAGAGTGAGGGGGCTGTTCGCTCAGGCGGGGTTTCTCAACCTTGGCACTACTGACATGTGGGGTGGATAACTCTTTGTCGTGGGGACCGACCGACCTGTGCGTCAGAGGGTGTTTAGCAGTATCCCTGCCTCTACCCACCAGATGCCAGTACCATATCCGCCCCCCACCCCCAGCCCAAGTCGTGACAACCAAAAACGTCTCCAGACATTGCAAAATGTTCCCTGCGGGATAAAATTGCCCCCGATTAAGAAGGACTGTCCCAGAGTAGGCAGGAGCCGAGAAACGGGAGGGACGGGGCCCAAAGCTGCAGTCAGAACTCGCCTGTCCTCCAGCCCCGGTTCCCAGCCTCTCACCGTCCACGCCAAGCCTCATCCTTCAGCCGACCTGGGGCTGCCTGAGTGCCAGGAAAACCTCCACCAACGCGTTGCAGGGCTGAGAGCCGAGCGGAGTGGTGGAACAAAAGAGCTTGTGTTTCGGGATGAAACCTCCCCCTCCCCGCCCCGGTGTGGAGGAGGGGCAGTGATCCGGGCCAAGTGGGGCTGCTTGGCCGGGGCAGGGGCTTGTCAGAGCCAGGATCTGGATAGAAGGTGCTGGGAGGGGAGGGGGTGGGGAAGCTACCCCACTTTAGCTCGGATTCACAAACAGGCCCTTTTCAGAGCCCCGCCCCCAAATCAAAGCCTCCCAGCTGGTGGGGATGGAGATCTGAACTCATCCTGACCCTTGGTCCTGGGGGTGAAGGGGTCAAGGGCTGCCCTCCTGGCTGGGGCCCAGGCCAGGGTCGGGACAGGCCAATGCCTCTCTTCCCTGCTGTCCACAGGCTGTGTTTCCGGGGGGAGCCCGGCTGTGTGTTGAGGGAGGACAGGGGTGGGGAGGAGACAAGGGAAAGGAAAGGAAGCCCCATTTCACCGTCTCCTTACCCCCAGCTGTATGCAGCCAGAGGAGCTTCTAAAATGCATGTCCAGCCTCCCCATCTGGCCTGCTTAAACCTGCCACTGACTCCCCGTGACCCTCAGGATCAAGTCCACAGCCCTTGGACAGCGCTTCAAGGATACTATCTCACCCCACCTGCCACGGCTCCCAACTCCACCTCTCTTCTGAGCCTGGAATGTCTGTCTCCTCCCCGTCGGCAATGGCCCCCAAACTGGGCTAGCTCCTATTCATGCATTAGTGCCCCTTTGGTCACCACTGCCTCCAGGAAGCCTTCCCAGCTCCAGTGAGTGAGTGAGTGCCTGGGGCATTGGTGGCACCAATCCCTCCAGGATGCAGCTGTCTCTCTGTGTGTGAAGTTGGCCCATTCCCCCTGAAGCATCAGGCCTAGAACAGAAAACTGGTGACTAGTGAGCATTTGTTGAAAGAAGGAGGGAGTGGGGGAGGGATTAAAAAAAAAAACAAAACTATGTTTTTAGAAAAGGGAGAGGATGAGAGAGAAAACAAATGGGCAGAGCCTGGGTGAGAGGAGTAGCCTATCCTCTGGCCGATGTACCAGGACAGACTGACTCCACAGGCCTGTGGGGAGAAGCAGGGAACATTTCTCTGCATTGAGACTCCTGGAAAACTTCCCCCAGGGCCAGGGGCTTGGGCACAGCCTGGCCTTGCTGACAGGCCCCTTTCAGATTTGTCCCCTGATGCCATCAACAAGGCAGGACAGGTGTTCAGGGGGTGGGGGTGGCTGTCAGGAGGGCATTTTGCTGCCCACCCAGCATTTTGGGTATCACCTGCCATCAGGGGATCCCAGATTCCTTGGTTCTAAGAACCCCAAGAACCAAGACACTCTGTCCAGGCCAGTGGTTTTCCAGTTGGGTCAGAGGAGATGCCCAGAGGTTGACGTATAGGAGAGACCCCCACATCCCCTAACACAGCTCTGCCCAGAGCAGCTTGCTTTCACTTGATGTAAACTCTGGGTTTGCCTGAACTTTTTCATTTGAAATGATGGCTCTGTGGCTCAATCAGTTTACAAAGAACACTCCTCCTTCTTGAACAGATAAGAAGAGCAGGGCTTAGAGAGGAATGGGGTGGTAGAGCCATGTCAACCTCCTGGCCCTTCGCGCTGAACCGCAGGGCCCTCTCCTGAAAGCATAAACATATGAATGAATGAGTAGGAATCTGGAAGTAGGTTTTGGTAACATGGGGTGACAGCAAAGGACACTTGATTTCTGGGGCGAGGAACTGCCCCAAAGTGGGAAGGAAAGAGCAGAGCTGGGTGGCTGGTCACTGTGCACTTACTGTAATTACATTATACCCAACCTGCTTTTGGAGCTGTTCAAAGACACCGTGACGTCCTGACTTTAGCCAAAGTAGCACCAGGTATAGAATCAGAATCTCAGGTTCAAGCCCCAGCTCTTGCACTTACTGTGTTGACCTTGGCCAAATCAACCCCCTCTTGAGACTCAGTTTCTTCCTCAACAAAATGGGACTCACAACACCCCCGTGCCAGAGTTGTTGTGAGGGGTAAAAAGGAGAGCACAGAGCAGGGGTTGAACAATTCCTGGCAGGCTCAGATTCTTCCTTGTACGTGAACTTGAGGAAGTTCACAGTCTAAGGTTCAAATCCCAGTTACGTCCCTTACTAGCGGGGTGACTTGAGGCAAGTTTCGTAACCTCTCTGCCTCAGCTTTCCCATCCATAGAATGGGAATAATAGTAGCACCCATCTGCCTCACGGGACGTAATGAGTTAATACGTGTAAAGCACCTAGAACAGGGCTGCCTAAGGGTTTGTTATCAAAATTTGTACTCAAATAACAGCATAGGTCTTGCAGAGAGGTCCCAGAAATGGGATAAAAGAGCGAATGAGATAATGAATGCAAGGAAAATTCGGGTTCTCCCAGGGAATGCCTTGTGGTCCTAATTCAGACCTGTCCTCATCCATAAGTGATGTTTTCCAGTGGTTCCTCTTGGCTGGGAGCCACCCTCTCTCCCCGGCTCCCTATCTCTGGACTTCTCCCCGCATTTTTCTGCAAGCACGCAGAGGTAAGGATTCCATTTCACCCCTTGATGACTTTGGGTGATAAAGAAGTAACTTCAGCCTCCTTGAATTGAATCTTCTCTCCAGAACGTAACAAACCTGGAAATTGGAATTGCCCTGGAGCTGATTATCCTGGGAGGGTACCTCCTGGCATTAAAATTAAATTAGATCAAGGTACCTCTGTTATTAGCAAAATAATTCCCTGCGATTACAGAATGCAGCCATGAATCCTGATGGCAGATGAACTTCAGGTGACTTACTTGAGACAAATAACTGTGCAAAAATCACAGGCTCATCTAATCACATCTCTGTAGCGTCACAGTCAGCTAATTATGCTAATGGCTATAGGAAATCACCTTTTGTGGTCTGGGATTGGGAGGGCTTGAGACAGAAACATGTGTGGCGAATATTACCCGCTCTGAGCTGGAGAGGCTGGGCGCCATGCTTGGTTCCAAAACGGGTCCTTTCCTGGGGAGCTGCTTTGGTTCCTTGTCGACTGGGAGGGAAACCCATTATGCAATCAGAATTGCAGCGGCTTCATTATTTATCTCTTTTCAGATCATCTTCATATAAGAAATTGACTTTGTCTAAGTTCCACTGGTGGGCATGATAATTCCAAGTTAAACAATGAAAGCTCAGGACCTTTGTGTCAATTCAATTCAGCAAATGTGCCTCTGTGCCCACTGGGTGCCTGGCACTGATCTAGACATGGGCAACATTCAAGAGTGTGTCTGGTGTCTTCTGAACATGGTCTCTTGTCCCGTCAGACACCTAAGAAAGGCAGTATTGTCCTCATTTTAGAGACAAGGAAACGGAAGCTCAGAGATGAGCAATGACTCACCCAAGGTGCTACTGCTACTGATTAAAGGAGATGACCACTTCCATTCACCCAGAGGGATCTGGGGGGCTTCCTGGAAGCATGGACATGGGGGAGGGAATTGTAGATAGAGGAAACAGCTGAGCAAAAATCCCAGAGGTGGGAGATTAAAGGGCTGGGGGTGTTCAAGGATGGGAGATGAGGTTGGGAGAATGGCTGAAGATCAGACAATAGAGAGCTTCAAATGACCAGTTGAGGGTTTGGACAATGGGGAGCCACTGCAGGTGTTTGAGCAAGGGAGGGATAAGATGGAATCTGAGCAGTGCCTGGGCCACAGTATGGGGGACCCCTTAGTAGGCTGCTGGCAGGGAGGGGGCCAGAAGGGGATGAGGTAAATAACGTACAATTTTTTAGTATAAGTATATCCCCAATATAGCATAGGACACAGACTAAAAAATTATTCATTGTTTATTTGAAAGTCACATTTAATTGGCTATCTTATATTTCATCTGGCAATCCTACCCCAGCCTCCCACAGCATCCCCAGCTGGGTTCTGGGCACCAGCTGTTTCCTCTTCCTGGTATGACTTTCCCCACTGGACACGCAGCCTGGCGGACTCCTATCCACCCTTTGAGGCCCTGCACTCCCGACTACTGCTGTGGCAACATTATCTCACACTACCGTTGTTACTTTCTTAGGTAATTGTTCTACTACGTAGCTTTCCTCTCAGCAGCGAACCTTACTTCTGGCTGCATAAGTTAAGGCCAGGACTCTCTCTAGATCCTGACGCCCTCCCCACCCCAAATTGCCTCCAATTTCTGCTTCCGTCTCAGGAGGGGCCGGCCTCTTCGCTGCTCCTAAGACCTTGCCTGCTCCCTAGAGAGTGGCTTACCTCTCTCACTGACCGCTTCAATGTCACACTCTCTCCTGGGTCATTCCCACCAGGCACAGGGTGGGTTCTCCAGGCAGCAGGAGAACGTATTGGGGTGCAAGAGGTCCACCAGGGCCTACTGGACGGCTCGGCACCTATAGCAGGGCAGGGAAGGGCAGAGCAGGGAGCAGAAGAAGCTGAGCTGCCACACAGTCTAAGTGCAGGTCTCAGGCCCCCTGTGTAGGGCCTGGGAAGGCGCTCGCGCAGGCGTGGCCCTCTAGAGCTGTCCTGAGTGGTGTCAAGGGGCTGGGACTTTATGTCCCTGGGCTGACCGCCCACTAGGCAGGAGGGAAGGATACCCGGGAAGGGGGTGTCACCTCCAGTATGGTGGCTTACTTCCGCAGAGGACACCCCCAAAGAGGGCTGACAGCTGGGGGCCATCTTGCAGCAGCCTTCCCACATCTGGGGAGTGAGTCCTCTATTCTGCAAGTGGGGATGTGGGCTGCAAATCACAGTGTCCAACCCCACCCCAACCCAAAGCATTCCCCTCAGGCGACCACCCGATCAATCTCTCGTCTTCCTTCCAGCCAAGTCGCTCCGAAGAGCTGTCTGTCCCCCTTCCTCACTCACAGTCCCCCCTCCTCTGACTGTGCGCTTCGTAGCCTCCAGGCTGTGCCCTTTAAACCCATCTTCAAGGAAAAAGAAAAAAAGGCATTTCCCCGGCGGTCCAGTGGTTAAGACTCCAAGCTTCCAACGTAGAGGGCGCGGGTTCGATCCCTGGTCGGGGAACTAAGATCCCACATACCACATGGTGCGGCAAAAAGAAAAACAAACAAACAAACCCATCTCCTTCCTCCAGATAAAGGGATTTTTGTAAAACTCAAGCATTGGCTGTCCCTCCCTTACTTAAGACCTCCCAGGAGCTTGCCGGAAGTCCCCGCTCCTGGGCATGGCATTCGGGGCTCCTCCTGGCCCAGCTCCCTTTTCCTCCTGCCCCCTGTCTCCCAGCTGCTTGATCGGAATCCCCGAGCACGCTGGGCTGGGCTGTTTCACGCTGTCACGCTTTGGAAGGGGCTGTTTCCTCTCCGCCTGGCAAACTTCTCTCTGCTCCTTCAAGACACACTCAGAAATCATCTCCTCGGATGACTTTCCTGGAGCTGCCCCTCTGGCCCACAAGGCTGGCATCAGGGACCCCAAAGCCACCCAGCAGCCTCCGTCAGGTGCGCACGGGGTTGGCGCCCAGGGGTGCTCCACGGGCCCCGGGCAGTGTCGTTGCTCATGTCTCCCTCTGCACACGTGAGCGGCCCACTGTTCTGTTTATCTGTGCCCCTAGCACCAAGCCCAGACCCTGGCACAGAGGGAGTCCCAGTGACATGGACTCTGGCACTCAGGGAAGCCGTGGACAGCTGCGGGGGGCGGGGGTAGGGGTGGTGGTAGTGTGAGAGAAACTATAAAGGCAGTATCAAAGCATCGGGGACTGATTAAAGTCAGGCAGGGCTGTGGCTCCTCAAAGAGGCCTGTGCTGGGAACCGGAGCATTGTCCTGCTCAGTGTAATTCACAGTGTCTGAGCGCAGCTGCATTCTCTCTGCGTAATTGATTCTCAGACACCTCTGAGCTGGAAGTGAGGTTTACACGTTTTACTGTTTATCCTCCGTGACCCTCAGGGTCCTGCACACACAGGATCGGAGCTTCACCCTGCTCCCTTCCCTCCCCCTCCTTTCATGTCACCCCTGCCCGGAGGTGCCTGTGGGCCTGGGTGTTCATTCTATGATACCTCAGTCGCTGTGGTTTTGAATCTCACTTCCATCATCGGGTGGGAGCCCACCGCCCGAAGAAGTGATTAAGTCATTGATTAGTTTGTACGACTATAAAACGGTGGTGTGGCATTATAGGCTATAGAGCCCAGGATTTGCAGCCAAACAGACACGGGTTTGAGGACAGGCTCTGTATTCGCGTGCCACGTGATGTTCTGCCAGTTGCTTAAACTCTCTGAGCATGCTCAGAGGTGGCTGTGAGTATTAAGAGAGAGAACACACGAAGCACCTGGCAAAGCACCCCGCACTTGTGTACGTATCAATGTGCAGAGATGTAGAAAATTCTGGCAACGGACAGTGTCCAACAATGATAAACAGAGCCCAGCACTGGAGGTGTGCAAGCAGACTCGGATTCGCTCATTCATTTGACAAACATCCATGGAGCACCTACTATGGGCTGAGGCCTTTGCTGGGGGTGGGGAGAGATACAACAATGAATGAAACCGGGCATGATCCCTGTGCTCAGGGACGTCCAGACCTGGGAGGGCAACACGTTCATCCGGCGGTCACACAGTAAAGGTACAGTCACCAACTTCAATAAACACCCTGGATGTGTAGTGTGCAGAACCCGAAAAGGCTTCCCTAAGGACGTGGCATTGAAGCTGCCAGGGGAAGAAGTAACTGAGGCAAGGATGGGAGGGGACAGAGGAAAGTGGTCCAGAGAGGGGAGTCTCATGTGTAAAGGCTGTGTAACGGGAAGGAGCATCACATATTTGGGGACCTGGAAGCTGGCTGGGGGGCTGAAGGCAGAGAGGGGAGAGGGGAGATGGCAAGGAAGGAGGCTGGAGGGGTGGGCAGGGGTCAGACCACCCAGGGTCTGGTAGGCCACATGAAGGTAACAAGAAACCACTGAAAGCTTTCAAGTAGGGGTAGAGGGAATAGGGTTGGATCTGAGCTTTGAAAACCTCATAAGGAGGACCCGTAGACAGGGGGCAACGGGGAGAGGGCCCAGGTGGATGCAGAGAGCCAGCTCAGTTCTTATTGAAGTTCAGGCAAAAGATGACAGCCAGTGTCTGGACCAGCCTGGAAATAACCATTGGGGAATCACCAGCACAAGGACAGCAGTTGAAGCCATGGGTCTGGATGCAGTTGAAGTTGCCCACAGAGAGAGTCTGGAAGGATAAAAGGGATGCAGACTATCTCAAACTCCAGCTTTTGTAGCCCGATAAAGTAAAATGAGGTAGCCAAGGAGAGGGCAACGTGACCAAGGAACTAGGAGAAAAACTGGGAGAGGATGGTGAGATAGAAGGCACCAGAGATTTTCCAGGGGTGAAGTATGGCCAAGAAGCCAGGTGACATCAAGGTGCACGGGTGTCCTTTGGTGTTACCACCAAGGAGGTCATCAGTGACCTTCCTGAGAAGCACTGAGATGGCCGACCTTAAGCTGGATGGGATTCCTGCCTTGCATGCCCGTTTTCATGGCACAAAGCGCCAACAGTGGCTAACGTCCATGTCACCAGGATAACATTACATTGTCCAGTGCGATCTGGATCAAAGAGGATTGGCTCATTAGTTCAGAAAATCTCATCTGAACCCATGAAGCGTACAGTATTGTTCTTTTCCGGTGACCACATAGCCCTGTCGACTTCATATATCTGTTTGCTTGTACAACGTGTGACACCGGCCAACTCATCTTGCAGAGTCTGGACTAGAAGCAATTTGCCAGCCTGTACTTTGCCTTGATGGAAGTTCCCGACAGTGGACATATGTGGGTTTTGCATACAGAGCGCAGACGCATTTGGTAAATCACCTTGGACGCGTCCCTGGGGATGGTGCCACAGGGTCTGTCGCCCCTACAGATGGAAGTTGGCAAGGAAAAGACGGGTCCAGATTAGGATCCCTGGGCTACGTGTGAAAACAGATTGGAGGGGGCCAGAGTGAATGTGGGGGGACAGGGAGGAGGGTCTGTGGCTCTGAAGTGCTGTGCAGCCCCATACCCAGAGGTAGGACAAAGGACAGGAGGAAGGACCACGAGAAGCACCGACCCGGAGCACATTTCTGACTGTTCCAGAAGAGTCTGGGCCAGCCTCCAGGTGCATGCTTTTGTTCAGAACTGGACAACACCCCACCCTGGCATTTCTTTCACCATCCGCACAACTTTCATAGTAACCCGCTTGGGTTCCTTCCGCCCTCCCCTGAAAACATCTTCCTCTTGGTCAATATTCACATAACTGCTACCTGTTCCAAGAATGGGGCCATGCATTTTGCCTCTGTTATCTCACCGAATCCTTGCAGGAACCCCTTGCAATCAGCCCTGGTCACATCCTGGTTGTGCAGACACAGAAACTGAGCTCAGAGGGATGTGACAGCACGCCCTAGGTCACACAGCTGGCCAGTGGCTCAGCCCAGATGTGAACCCAGGTCTCTCTGACCCAAAGGTCACATTACCTTCCAAGAACACTCCATGAAGACCAAGCAGCCAATCCATATAGCAGGATTGCTTTCCTTTTGAGAGTCTGACATGACCTCTTTTGTTTCTGAGTATCTGGATCCAGTTACCCGCTTTATTCATTCACCAAAACTTCCTGAGGCTGGGTGGTGGGGCTGCAGTGGTAGCTCAGACAAGGTTAGTGACCTGGAGGAGTTCGCAGTCAGCTCGGGGAGGAGACGGATCCGTACCCAGGTGCAACAATCCGCCATGTGATAAACAAGGATAGTGCGGTGGGCGGGTGCCGTGGGAACCCACTGCCTGGGAGAGTTGATGAAGACCTCACAGGGCCAGAGCTGGATCGTAATAGGAGAAACAGGTCTTGGCCCAGCAGAGCAGGGGAGGACTGGGCATTCCAGGAAGAGTGAGCCGTTTATGAAGACATGTCAGAGGTTGGGGTTTTGGGAGACCTGGGTGCATGACGGTGCTCTGGTGGGGGACTCTCACCTGGCTGGGACTAGGGTATGAAGGGCCCCAGTGGAGACTGGGGAGCAGGCTACTCGTGTTCTTAAGGTTTACTGAGAACCTCACCATGAGTCAGGCTTTGTGTTGAGCACTTCACAGATATGATGACTGCATCGTTCAAATAAGGACACTGAAGTTCAGAGCAGGAGTGGATTTTATGGGACTTTATATTTTATCCCATCATGCTTGCTCTGTACCCTTAAAAATGTTCTGAAAAGTCAAACACTTACGTACTTCCCACTCAGGTCAAGAAATAAAACCTTACCAATCTAAGGGAAACCCTTTCCCATCATCCTTCACATCTCCCTCTCCCCCCAGAAGTAAACAATTCCTGAATGGTGTGTTTATTTATCATTCCTCTAAGTTTCCTTACACTTTTACCACATATGTGCATTCCTAGCAATATAGGGTATCATTTTGTTTTGCATGTTTTAGAAATCTACGTGAATGATATCATACAATTTGATCTTCAGCAACTTACTCCCCATCCCCCCACTAATGATTCATAAGGAATCTCTAGTCATTTTCACTGCAGTATAGATTTTCACTGCCCTATCCACAATTTGTTTATGCATTTCATCCGCTGACAAACATTGAGGCTGTTTTAGATTCTTTACTAGGATAACGAGGTTGCAATGAGCAAGAAGTTCTCTAGACTTATCCCAGAAGCCAAGTCTCTGGGTCACTAGGGTGTGTGCGTCATTTCTAGATGCTGTCAAATTGTCCTCCAGAGTGGCGGTACCATTTCTCCTCCACCAGCAGCGTATGAGGGTTCCCTGTGCTCTACATCTTCATCAACACTTTCTGCCGTCCTCCCCTTTGCTTTTTGCCAATCTCACAGGTGTGAAATGGCACTTTCCTCTGGCTTTATTTTGCATTTCCCTGATTAAGAGTGAGGCTGAATCTCTTTTGATATGTTTATTGGACATTCATGTTTCCCCTTCTTGGAATTGACTGTTCATATTTTTTATTTCTTTTTTAAAATTTTTTTGCGGTACGCGGGCCTCTCACCGTTGTGGCCTCTCCCGTTGCGGAGCACAGGCTCCGGACGCGCAGGCTCAGTGGCCATGGCTCACGGGCCCAGGCGCTCCGTGGCATGTGGGATCTTCCCGGACTGGGGCACGAACCCGTGTCCCCTGCATCGGCAGGCGGACTCTCAACCACTGCGCCACCAGGGAAGCCCCCCTGTTCATATTTTTGATCCAGTTTTCTTTTGAAAATTGATTTGTAGATCTTTGTATGTTTGGGATATCATGTTCCAAATGTCTTCTTTTGATAAACAGGAGTTATGTTCTTTAATTAAATGTATCAATCTTTTTCTTGATAGTTTGAGCCTTTAAGCTCAAAAGCCTTTTGTGTCTTTAAGAAACCTTTCCCTATTAAAAAGTTTTTGCATTTAAGTTTCTTTAATCCACCTGGAATTGATTTTGTTTTATGCATGGTGTGAGGTAGAGATTCCATCTCATTTTTTTTTTCAACATGGACATCCAATTGCTCCATAAAAGAACATTTATAGAAAAGTCCACCCTTTCCCCAGTGGCCTGCAGCACCACCTCTGCCGCATATGAAGTTTCCATATATGTGTGGGTCTATTTTTGCAGCCTCTGTTCTAGCCCATTGGCCTATTTATCTATCCTTGGGCTAATATACGGTCAAGTTGTACCTTTTTAGGCTCTTAGCACCTCCTTGAATTAGAAGAGCTAGTGGCTTCCTGAGAGCAGATCCATGTCTTATTCATCCTTGTGTCCCTCTCATCACTCATTACATGAACATCCATGTCATGATGCTTTTGTTTGCAAAGACTTTCTCACACTCAGTCTCTTGGGCTCCTGAGACTCCCTTATGCAGGAGAGGAAATTGACACACAGAGGTGAGGTGATTTGCCAAGGTCACACAGACAGAAGGTGTTCTTGTAGGATTTCGAAGCCACCTTACCGTCCATCCCATTTTGCTTAGGCTCTGAAGACCTCTACCTGATCCTCCAGCTTTTCTGGTGCAGAATTTTCACTTTTCCTTCCTTCTTTCGGCAAGTAGATCCTGAGTGAAGTGTGTGTGCCACATCCCACTTCTGGGGGGCTCTTCCCAGTACTGGAGACCGGTAGGGAGAGTGGGGCCTCCGGTGGGCATTTTGTGGGAAGTCTGAGGCCTGGGGTCAGGAGGAGGAAAACCCGCGGGTTTCAGAGTCCATCTAGAGAGCCCTGTCCTGGGCGTGCCCTTGGAACCCAGGAGCTGCCTTGAGAGAGGATGCCGGCTTCCCTCAGGAATTAGAGGCTTCCTCCCGCCCTCCCGCCTCCCGAGGCAGGAATGCGAGGGATCAGCTTTCAGCAGCGCTGCGGCTGCCGTTCCGGGGAGCTCCCAGTGCAGGCCTTTCCTGAACTGTCGAATTAACTGGTTCTGTCCGTCCAACTGGGAGAGCAGCTCTTGCTAAAAATAGCGTCCTGCCCAGCACGACCTACGCTCGCCGGGAGCCGGCCGCGACAGTCCCACCCCACCGGGAGTCCCCACCCCAGGCCTGGCCCACGTCCCACCCCCGAAACCGAGACCGAGGCCGCGGGCACAGCGTGGTCCCCACAAGTGCCGCGGAGGGTGGAAGGCCCGCGGGCCGAGGAGCGGCCGAGGCCGTCCGGCATGGGAGCCCGCGGCGCGGCCTCCCGCGCGCTCGCTTGGGCCTCCCTGCCGCTGCTGGGGCTTCCCGCCGGCGCGCTCTGCGAGGACACGCTTTACTGCCGAGGTAAGGCCGGGCCGCAGCCGGCGCGCCTCTCGCTTTTCCCAGGCACTTGCTGGCGCCTCTTTCTCCTTCCCCACCCTGGGTCCGTGGCGGGGGGGGCGTGGCCGAAGGAAGGTGAATGCAGGCGTCGGAACCCAAGCAGGGCTTGGGGAGAAGAGTCAGGCGCTCTCTGCAAGCTCATCTTTGGTTCGCAAAAAGTCGCAGTCTCGCCACCTCGTTTGAGAAGCCTTTGCCTCCCCTTGGCCTCAGTCTTCCTATCTGGATTATGGGACAGTAAAATCGTCCAGCTTTAATTTTGACTGTGACCCCAAGAGAAGTAGGGGAACCTGCTGAAACGGATCGCAAGCATTCTGGAGATGTTTGCCCGAACCCAGATGGGGTGGAGAATTTGTTGATGGAAGGGCTGGAGGTGCCCTCCCTGTGACGCCCCCCAGCCCCCCCCCCCCCAACCGCCGTCCTCTCCCGGAGCTCTGGACCTAGCATCAGCCCACGGCCCCCGCGGATGGAGATCAAGGCGGGACGCACAGCAAAGTTTAAGAGGTCACCGGACGCGCGAAGATCCTTGCGGGAGAGGAGAGTGTGGAGTGGAAGAGGGGTGAATCGCAGCCCACTCCTCAGTCTGGTATCTGCATAGTCCCTGGGCTAAAGCTGGGATTTTACCTTTGAAATCCCGGGAAAAGAGCACAGTCCGGCCACACAGAGGGGCTCAGCAAGCTAGCTGAGCCGGGGAAGGGGAGTGGGCGTGTGGCCCGGCCCAGATCCGGGGCAAAAGAGGGGACCAGGAGCCTGTGCCGCGAACCGAGGGGATTAGCGCTGCCCAGTCCGGCCGGCGCGGGTAGTAGTGGGGTCGACTGGCCAAACAGGTGCGCTCCCTCCCCTCCCCTCCCCGCCTCCTCTCTGTCCGGGCCCCGCGGGCGGAGCTGCGGGTGCCGGGGCCTGCGATTGGCGGGGCTGGGCTGGCAGAGTGGCCGGGGGAGCCCGGGAGCCCAAGCACCGCGGCGCAGGCGGAGGCGCGGAGCCGGCCAGAGCGCGCTACTGCGGGGTCCGCCGCCTGCCTGGCGGGGTCCAGCGCCTGCCTGGCCGGCTCCGCTCCGCTGCGCCTGGCTGGCGCTACTGAAACTTTCGTGCGCCCCGCGACCTCGCCGCCTCGTGACTCTGGCCCTGTGCTGCTCGGGCTCCGGTGCCTTTGGGATGGCAGAGCCCAGCGGCCAGGCTGGCGAGTAGAGGTAAGAGCTAGGCCCCCGCGAGTCCGTATGAGGGGGCCTCGGGGTCTTGCGGGGGTCCTAGAGGGATCCGGGGTTCGAGGGGATCTGGGGACCCTGATGGGTGGTATAGTGGTGCCTGACTGAGGAGTGGGCTGCGACTTTGCTTTACCTACCCCTCTTCTACCCTACAGCCCCCTATGCTGCGAGGATCTTTGCGTGGTGAGTTGACCCTTTAAACTTTCCTGGGCGCCTCTCTAGACAGCTGGGTCCTTGGGAGAGAACCGCGCGGTGTTACAAGGAAGGCAGCCCCAGCTGGGGCTCGCAGCCGGTGGGGGTTGGCTGGGGGCTTTCTGCAGCCTCCCAACCCTAACAATTCCAAGTTGTCTCCCAAAACCTCGGACCTTCCTCATCTACTCCTGGGGGTTGATGTTTGGGCAGCCACTCCTCTCTGGCCAGAGCCAGGCACCCCGGGGCACCCAAGTTTTGGGTGTTGTTTTGTTCAACCAGTAGCCACTCCTCAATTTTCAGGGGGGCGGGGTTATTGAAGTGAGATCTCTTTTCTGTTTCCTGGGCTGCCTGGAACCCTACCCTCCAGAAAACATCTTGAGCAAGCAGAGTGGGAACAGGGACCAAAGCCATCTAGGTTCCAGTCCCCAGCCTGGTAGGAACACCGTGGGCTTTTCTTGTTTCTGAACGGTCTATTCTTTTGAGCTGTCTGGCTTGAGTCATATGGAAACTGCGCCTCTCCTCTCCTGCCCTCTTTTGCTACTTAGGGGGGTAATTAATTTTGATTGAGGGTGGATAGGCAGGTAGCTTGTCACAGGTTTGTGGTATGAGGATCATCCTTTTTAATGATCATCTTTATTTCCCCTCAATGTCAAAGCCAAATGCCTTTCTGTTTTCTTGACCTAAGACGGTACACCTGAGAGTTAAAAACATACCAAACACAGGCTTTGGAGCCCGGAAAAACCCAGCCCTGCTGTTCATTAGCTGTGTGTCCTTGGGCAGGTTTCCTAACCTCTCTGAGCTCAAAGTTCCCACCCCAGGGGGATGTGGTGAGGCTTTTGTGAGGTTAGGCATGGAAAGCATCTGGCTCATAGGACAACAGCCTTGGGCTGCCAGTCTGCATCCTGGAGCTTGGGCCTTCTTGCTGCCTGAGGGACCCAGACCCTTTGTGACTCAGTTTCCTCTCCTCTCAAAAGTTGGTGTGGACCAGCCCCTCTTAACCAGCCTTTTTGAGAAAAGTAGACAGATGCATATACTCTCCAAGGCATATGATTTCACTGGGTTTGTAAGCCTCAGATTTAAGACAGCCCCATCCATCCCCCTCCTTGTCATGGATTATTCGGAAGATATAAGGCCTTCTGTCTACCACTGATCTCTTCCCATCCCATTTGGATGCCTGGTGGTTACGGTTGCAAATATCAGGGAAGTGCAAGTGCACTAATTAACCAGCATGATAGGGAGAGGGGCTGACCTGTAGAACCTGGCCAAAGTCACCTTCAAGATCATCTAGCTACCCCATCCCTATTCTTCCTTCCCCGAAGCTGCATCTCCACCTGGAGAGCATCTAATCTTTTTTGCTGGGATCCTTGAGTGGCAGCCCACTAGGCAGCTGGTTTCATGATTGGGCAACTCCAGTCTGTTAAAAAATTCTTCCTGTTTGGAGTAGAAATCTGTGTCCCTGTTACTTCTACCCACTGGTTCTAGTACAACCCTTCAGGCATCTCTTACTGGCTCAATTATTCACTGTGGTCCCCTGATGCCTGGCATTCTGTTCCTTCCCTGAGGCGTTCAACACACTGAACTGAGTCTGGCAATGATCACAGCACCATTTATTGAGTGTTTATTATATGCCAGGTCCTGTACTGAGAGCTTTTACACATACTATTTCTGTGCAGCCTTAAGACAGCCCCATGAGGTGGAATCTTTTCTTATCCTCATTTTACATATGAAGAAACAGGTTTAGAGAGGTTAAGAGACCTACCCAAGGTCATACAACACATAAGGAGCTAGGCTGCATCCCAAAACTAGCATCTGCCTTTATCGTTGCTTCTGTCCTGTGCTGGCATGCGTGTCCACTGTGCCCACACACTGTGTGTGTGTGTGTGTGTGTGTGTGTGTGTGTGTGTGTGTGTGTGTATGTCTCAGTCTGTGGTGTTTGCTGGCAGTGCTTTTCTCACAATTACCTGGGGCCCCTATTAAAATGCAGATCTTTCACCTCTACTCCAGACCTAGGAACCTGCCCTTTTTAAAACTCCCCAGACCATTCTCATGCACAGCACAGTTTGAGAACCACAGCCCCAAGGTATGTTTAGGGAAAGAATGTGGCATGTGGGTTCCAGGAGATCTGAATTCAAGTCTTGTTTATTTATTGGCTGCTTTGGGTCTTTGTTGCTGCGCACGGACTTTCTCTAGTTGCGGTGAGCGGGAGCTACGCTTCGTTGTGGTGCATGGGCTTCTCATTGCGGTGGCTTCTCTTGTTGCAGAGCGTGGGCCCTAGAGCGCGTGGGCTTCAGGAGTTGTAGTACACTGGCTCAGTAGCTGTGGCTCGCGGACTCTAGAACACAGGCTCAGTAGTTGTGGCACAGGGGCTTAGTTGCTCACGGCATGTGGGATCTTCCCGGATCAGGGCTCGAACCCGTGTCCCTTGAATTAGCAGGCGGATTCTTAACCACTGCGCCACCAGGGAAGCCCTTGGCTTCACTCTTTTGAGCTGGTTACTTTCCCTTCCTGGGACAAGATGTTATACCCCCAGTATACGGGGTGACTGCTGTCTGTGATGGGCTGTGGAAGGCTCCTGGGTGGATGTCACACATTATGGGGCAGGCCCTAGGAGGACAGAGTGCCCTGGTGAGGCCTCTCCTGCCACAGTGGATGTGCATGGCCCTACTCGTCATCCCTCCCCCCACCCCCATCTCCCCAGACATCTGGCCTCTGCTTTCTAGAAGCACTGGTGCACCTTGGATGAAGCTCTGGTGCTCAGATTTCTCAGCACGGGTGATGGGGACCCCGGACAGGTGGGCAGGACTCCCCTCCACACACACCCCTTCCTCCTCCATGGCCCCATGATGGCCTCTGATCTCCCAGACAGGAAGTGCTGTGCTCCAGCTTCTTGGGGAGGGGAGTGGGGTAGGTCTGCCAGGTGTGCATTGGTGTTGTTTTTTTTTTTTAAATATATTTATTTATTTATTTTTAGTTGCGTTGGGTTTTTGTTGCTGCGCGTGGCCTTTCTCTAGTTGTTGTGAGCAGGGGCTACTCTTCGTTGCGGTGCAGGGGCTACTCTTCGTTGCGGTGCACGGGCTTGTCTTGCTGTGGAGCACGGGCTCTAGGCATGCGGGCTTCAGTAGTTGTGGCTCGTGGGCTCAGTAGTTGTGGCTCGCGGGCTCTAGAGCACAGGCTCAGTAGCTGTGGCGCACGGGCTTGGTTGCTCCGTGGCATGTGGGATCTTCCTAGACTAGAGCTCGAACCCATGTCCCCTGCATTGACAGGCGGATTCTTAACCACTGTGCCACCAGGGAAGCCCTGCATTGGTGTTTTAAATCCAGTGGAAATGCATCCTTTCCCTGGAGGGCTGCTCTGCTGGTCCGTGGGCAGCTCTAGAGAAACAGCTGAGCTGCGGCTGGCTGGGTAGGGCTGGTGCCAGGAGGGGTGTGGGGTACGGGGATCGCCTGCACCAGCGTCGGCTGGGTCCCAGTCCCAACCTCCTAGCCCTGCTGTGCACAGAGCACTTGTTTCACCTTTATCCTGTTTGATCTCCTGAAAGCACCGAATTAGTAAACATCCATTCTACGGAAGAGGTCATTGGAGTCCAGGAAGCTACAGTGACACGTCCAAAGCTCTACCGTCTGGGTGCATGGGGGAGATGGTAAGGTCAGAACTTGAACCCAGGCCCCTTGACAATAAGCACAGGTCTTTTTCGCGCTGCCTCCCACACCTCATTGTTTTCTGCCCCACCTGGTCGTGGCTTTGGTGCCAGAGTCCTCACCCGGATGCTGGAAGACCTGGGTTCTGACTGGGCCACCACTGGGCTGTGTGATCCTGGGCAGGGCTGGTCATCCCTTAAAACTTTAGTTTCCTTGTCTAGAAAGGGTGGGGGGGTGTTTGGTTAGATCTCTGAGATTCCTTCCAACCTTGACATACACAGGTTACCTTTTTTGTTTTTTTGCATTTCCGGGGGCAGGGCGTGGGGTTCCATGATGGACACGGGGCATGGGTGAGTTGTTGGGTGGGGTTGGAGAGCAGAGTGCTGCCCTGGGGCTGGTTATGAAACCAGTTGGAAGGGCTTTTGTGGGCTCAGTGTCCGGGGCCCTTGGGGAGCTGGGGTGCGGTGGGGGGCAGCAGGAGGGTGCCCGGGGCAGAGTGAGGTGGATTACTCTGAACACTGCAGGAGGGTGATGGTGGGAATGACTGGGAGTGTGGATGGGAGCTGAGGGGGAGCTGGGGCCCCAGTAGAGCCCCTCTCTCAGCCCAGGACAACCCTGGCCGAGAGACCAAGAGAATGTCATAGTCTCTCATCTACCTCCTGAGCCACTGCGTGTCTCTCCATGGGGCGTCCCCAGCCTTCCTTGAGTCCAACCCCTCCCAACTGGAGTCTGTGTCAGGACTGAGGGCTTCCAGTGGCCTGTTCTCCGTGCCCAGGGCGGGCTCCCAGCAGCCTGGCTTCCTAAAGCAGGCCCTTGTCAACCGCGGCCTCTGCCAGCCACCTGCCCTCTGCTCCCCGTCCATCATGCCTCCTTTTCCCTCCCTGGGGGTGGCTCCCTGTCACCCTCCCACGGGATCAAACCCGTGATTTCTGGCCTGGCCATCAGGGCCCCAGGCCTCCTCCCACTTCCCTCCCTGCCTCTTCTCTCTCTGTTCTTCAAGCTCCAACTGTGACTCCTGTATGTTCTCTCTCAACCACTGCTTCATTGCCCAAATTCTAACTGCCCCTCCGGGACTGGCACAAATGTCACTGCTGCTAGTCTCATGGCTCAGGGGGAGACATCCCCCTGTGCGGTTCTGGTTTGTAGCTCTTGTCAGCTCCCTTGCTTCACACTTTGTCATCAGCTTGTCCATCTCCAGAGATGGATTCTGAACTTCTTGAGGGCAAGGCCTGGCTTCATCTCTCATCTCGGTGCCCACGGAGTGGGTGGGGCCTGGCGAGGGCCTTCCTTGGTCTAGTAAACGCTCATAAAGCCTTGTAGAGTTGGACTGGCTTGTAATCGGGCTTGGTTTTTATGCTCCTGGCTCAGAGCTTTTTCCCTGCACCCCGCTTCCCCACGCAAACAGGTGGGGGTCCTGTCTGTCTGGGCTGTGGGTTAAGCTAGCTCCAGCCAAGGGATGCATGGAGGGATGGCTTTGGTTTTTGGAAAGACTTTCTGCCTCCTTTGGCTCATTCTTGCTATTTAAGAAAGTCTGTTCTGGCTTTGTGGCATCAAAGACAGAGAGGCCTGGAACCAGGTCTGAAAAGGGTACCTTGTCAGCTCCCCTGCCTGCAGGCTGTACTTCAGGTCTCAGAGCAGCATAGCCAAGATTCATCTGATTCTCTAGAATTCAGAAGAGAGTTTGTAAAGTATTTACAAAGGGTCTGCAAGGTCTTGCGGATTGTGTTGGGGGCCCAGAGACATGGCCCCAGAGGCACCCAGGGATTCCCTTGACTTTTCTAGGGATGCGCAGTTCTTTGCAGTCAGGATCTCCAGGGAAACTGCCTGTCCCTGCTTTCAGCGAGGGCTTTTGAACCAGGAAGAGGCCCTCCGTCGTGGCGGCTCCCCATTCGGAATGAGGCTCTTGTGTTGGGGTCACTTCCCCGCGAGCATCACTTGCTGAGAGTGACCTCAGGCGGTAGCAGGTGGCCGAGGGGGGACCAAGGAGAGCAGGCTTTAGTCAACACCCACACAGCTGGGCCAGGTGACCAGGGAGGAGCTCTCTATCCCCAAGGAGGGAGCTCCCATCTCCTTGTAGGTCACGGTAGCTATTGAAGACCCATCTTGGGGTAAGGTTCAAGGAATGCTGGAGGGAGAGAAGTGAGATCGATGATAGTCTGGGTTTAGGTTCAGATGCTGCCCAAGTCCCTTGCCCGATTAGAGGCTGGCAGGGGCCCTTGAAGTCCTGTCACCTCCCATGCTGCCCTTGTTACTGAATGTCCTGCTCACTTTTGTTTTCTCAGTGTACCTGTCTCCACCCCCGCCTCTGCCCCTGGACTGAGCATCTTAGCACAGGTGCCTCAGGGTTGACTCCTCTGGGCCACCCTAGGTCGCACCTCCTCAGAGGGGGAGGGGAGGGAGCATGGAGGTAAATGAATAAGTAAATGAGTGAATGGTCCCTCTCAGCATCTTTGGTGACCCTGTCTGACTGTCACTGGCTGGAGAATATGTGACAACTGAGTCCCCCAGGAAATGGCTGTCTGACGGCGCAGTGAGGACCCAGCCAGACATAATGGAAGCTGGCTCTGGATGGAGCCGCGATCTCGGAGCCTTTCCCATCCATCAAAGCTGGCGCTGCTTCCGCGAGGAGAGAATTCCCAAAAGGCTCCGCTGGCCCCCTGATAGGGATCTGCAGGGTGTGTGAGGGATTTGCTTTTCGGCCAGGATGTGGGGAGTTAAAAATAGGCATCCTAATCCCTCGGGTCTGTGTCAGACTTGAGGCTGCTCAGGGCCCTTTGGCTCCATTATCTCACTCGAGTGGCTTGGCAGCCGCTGACGTGGGTGGAGGTCGGGCTGCCCATTTTATAAAGGAGCATGTGGAGGCATGCACCCAATTTCTGCTTGAGGCTGTGCTCTGTATTTGGTGGCAGAACCTAGGTCTGTTCCCTGGCCCCCTGCGAGGAACCCAGTTAAAGTCTAAAGTCCACAGGCTACAGGAGGGAAGGGGGTTGATTGAAACAATAGGGGTAGATTACTAAGCGAAGAAACAGCAAGGAAGACGCAGGCTGGATCAAGGCCCCAGGGGTTGGGGGGCAGTGTGAGCCTGTAAGTGCTGGAGTGGGAGTGTGTGGGGAGGTGGGGGTAGTGATGAGAGTGAAGCACAAAAGTACCGTTGAGACCCCAAGTCGGACCCCTTGAATGTCATAATAAGGCACGTGAACATGTTACTGTAGGCAACGGGGAGCCATTGAGGATTCCAGAGCACAGCAGTTAATGCTTTATCAAAAGTGCCGTGTGGGGCTTCCCTGGTGGCGCAGTGGTTGAGAATCTGCCTGCCAATGCAGGGGACACGGGTTCGAGCCCTGGTCTGGGAAGATCCCACATGACGCGGAGCAACTGGGCCCCTGAGCCACAATTACTGAGCCTGCGCGTCTGGAGCCTGTGCTCCGCAACAAGAGAGGCCGCGATAGTGAGAAGCCCGCGCACCGCGATGAAGAGTGGCCCCCGCTTGCCACAACTAGAGAAAGCCCTCGCACGGAAACGAAGACCCAACACAGCCATAAATAAATAAATAAAGCAAACTGTCAACAAGTAAAAATAAATAAACACTATTATATATAAAAAAAAAAAGAAAAGTGCCGTGTGATGGCGTGCTCCCCCGGGTTTGCTGTGGGTGTCTTTTTATGGTGTTTGGTAGAGCAGATTTTTTTTGCCGGGGCGGGGTGGGGGGGGCGGGGAGGCGGCGGGGTTTTTTTTTTTTTTTTTTGTCTGTGCCACGCGGCATCTGGGATCTTAGTTCCCCAGACCGGGGATGGAATCCGTACCCCCTGCAATGGAAGCGTGGAGTCTTAACCACTGGACCACCAAGGAAGTCCCGGTAGAGCAGATTTTTATTTAAATCCTCAGAAGACACCCTGTCCCTCTCCACATCTCCTTCTGGAACCTGTACTGTAGAGGAGGGAGACTCTCATTTTCTGCTGCCTCTGGGTTCTGGAGCAAAGTCTATATCTGGGTTTCTCTGCTTCTTCCTGTTTCCAGTCTAGGTTCTCCTGGTTGTCTGTCTATCTGTCCTTGCCGTGGTTGGAGGAATTAAAGGAGAGGGAGGAGGCGGTGGCTGAAGTTGAGGGAAGGCTCTTCTCTCCTGGCCTGATTCATTGAAACTTTTACAGGCTGCGCTAGTGCCTCCTTGCCCCTGGCAAGCTCCCAGACCACCAGGCTCTCCTTCCACACATTTTAGTGCCCTTTGTCCTCTAACCCATACCTTTATTAGCTCTTTGCTCTTTCCCCAGATAGGGGGAGACCCTGGTGGGCAGGATGGGAGGTAAACCAGATCTCTCAGACCGTTGAAAATCTGTCGTCCGCCCATTTTAGAGTTGGGCAGACAGAGGCCTGGGTTTGCTGGGACTCAGACCCGATCTCCAGCCCTGTCTTGGGCTTTGGCTGCAACACTGTTGTGCTTTTCAGAGCCACTCTGCTTCTGAGCTCCAAGCGCAGGGATTCCCAGCTCTGTGTGAATCCTGGTTCTGCAGCCTTGGCCCCTCCTGGGGCTGGGAGCCAGCAGCGCCAAGCCTGTGGGTTCCCGGCGAGGGCTCTTGGCATTGGCTTAGTCACAGGGATGAGATCACTACTCACCTCGGGATGGGGGAGGATGCCAAGGTTTGGGAACTTTCACTCTGAGCCACTTGTCGATTTTGTGTGTGTGTGTGTGTGTGTGTGTGTGTGTGTGTGTGTATAAGAAAAACAAACCTGTGGGTTGGGACTTTGTACTTGGCCTGTGAACTGTGGACCTGGAAGCTGCTGGGCCATGACAAGCTCCTGGACTGTGCCATCTCACAGATTCCAGGAGAGTGGCTCTGTGTCGAGACAGCTTGAACCTGGTTTTAGTGTTTGTTCTGTCTCATCCTGGCTCTGTGCAAGAGGCAGGACCTCCCTGGGCTGTAAAAATCATTCCTGGCAGCTCACACTTTCTGAGTACTTCCCATGAGCCAGGATCTGGGCTCAAGACTTTCCAAGGATCAGCCCCTTTGATTCTCACAACAGACCCGTGAGGTCCTGTTATCATGTCCATTTTGCAGGGGAGGAAGCTGAGGCCCAGAGAGGAGGTCACCCAGCTTGGACAGGGCAGAGGTAGAGTTTCAATGAAAATCTTCCCCACTCCACAGCTCGAGGTGTCAGTCACCGTGCTTCTCTGCCCTCCAGCTGCTGGGCTAATTCCTGTGGGATTGTGAAAGCATAAATACCAAGAAATTAGGTGTGATTAAGCAAGTAAGGAGCAGGAAAGGGGTGAATGAGGAATCCTAGATTGACATCATCCCCCATATTCCCCGTCCAGCACTGGCCACGAGCAGTCAGAGATGGGGAACAGAGGAGAGCAGGTACGGCTGTATCCAAGCTCCAGGAGGAAAGGGCACATCAAGCCATTCCTGGCCTGTCTCTTTCCAACCCCTGTAACTGTTGGCTTTTTTGATGTTAATTCCTTTCCTATCCTCCCCTGCCCTCCCCCCCTCCCCTACCGGAAGGTGCCTTTAAGGCAGGATGGCTGCTGGGGTCATTTCCCTTTGAGTGGAGTGACCAATACTGTGTTGATTCAGATCTGGAACAGGGGTCTGTTGTTGGCTGCTGAATCCTGGGCTTGGGGTGGGAGGTGGGGAAAGAGGCAAGCAGCTTGTTCCCACCCCAGAGGGGCCTGGTATTTTGGAGAGGCTAAGGGTAGGGGCTAGTCTGGGGTCCATTAAACAGACCTGGATTGGAGTCCTAGCTGCTCCACCTACCAGCTCTGTGGCCTTGGACAAAGTTACCTCACTTCTCTGATCCTCAGTATTCTCATCTGTCAATTTGGAATAATAATAATCCTTATCTCCTAGGGTTGTTGTTAGGCTAAAACTAGACATGGAGCCAGAGAACACAGTACAACGTCTGTGCCTTGTAAACACGTAACAAATGCTAGTGATTTTGTTCTTACTTATCACTATTTGCGTTATTGTTACTGAGGGCCTTCTCAGTCAACTTTACATTGGTCTTGGGATACTCTGGCCAATGCCCTTTCCAAACTTACTGCCTCTGGGAAGGCAGTTTTGGGTATGGAAAAGTCTGATATAAAGAGACTATATGAATTACTTATTTATTCTTTCTTGTAAAGATACAGGGTGACTCAAATCCACCAAACAAAAAGGTTTTTGAATGTGGGTTTTTCAGTGAGCTATAGGGATGAATAGAGAAAAGGTATGATAGAGGAAGAGATTTCTTTAAGATGCTGGAAGTTTATCTCTTGCACAGCATTCATATTATACTAGAGCTTGTTTTTGCCGGTTAAATTGCTGAGGTGAGTGTATGTTGAAGCAGCCCTGCTGGGTGAAGGGGGTGGGTGGAGAGATTCAAACCAATGTGAGGTTCGGCTCCCCCCTGCCTCCTGAGAACCTCCGGGGTCCACTCCTAGGGAGAAAGCATGCCCAGTCTTGGAGAGGCCACAGGTTGGTGTGGGGAGGGTGACATATCAGGGGGGCTTCCTGGAGGAAGTGGTGCTGGAGGCGGCTGCCCTGGTTTCCGCAGACAGGATTGCAAAATCACTTCTCCCAAGCTTGCCTGGGTCTCTGTGGCAGCCCTGCAGCCCGGTCAGCTGGGAGGCCCCAAGCCTGGCAGTCAGGACACTTGGGGAGGGGGGGTGGCGATGTCCAATCCTGGCTCAGTTTCCCCCTTTAGACCTGTACATCCCTAGAGCCCCTTTATCTTGGGCACGCCATTAAAAAGGCAGAGGAAGGGTATGGATGAAGATTTGGGTTTGAAATCAGAGCTCAGTTTGTCACTTCCATCGTGTGCCCTCAGGCAAGTCATTTCACTGCCTGTGCCTCAGTTTTCCCATGTGTCATACGAGGATAATAGTGACCCTCACGTCACCGAGTTGTTTTGAGGCGTGGGTGAGGTAATGCAGGTAAAGTGCTTATCACAGAGCTGGCTCAGGGTAAGTGCCTGTCATTAAAAACTGCCGCCTGCCTGCTGTTGTTTTTAGCTTGGGACACACCTCTTTGCCCTTGCCTCCCCTCCACCAGAGATCCTGTTGTTGACATCCTCCTCACTAACTAGTGCAGGGATTTTAAGTATTTATATCCTTGCTGGAATTTCTCTTTGCATTGTCTAGTTAATTACCTAATTGAATGGAGGCAAACAATTTCACTTCCTTTCCTTTGCAAGCGCAGGAAATGGCCGGTGCCTTCTTTTCTGTGATTGAGATGATTATTGAAATATGTGATGATGAAGATGACAAGGCCTTCCCGCCTTGAGACGTCTGCTCCCTCTTAGACTAGCTTAATGGGCCCCATAAATCAAGCTGCAGCCACGTGCTTGGGAAACATACATCTTGTTGAGGATGTTGATGGTTTGGCCGCTGTTTCTTTAGGTGCCAGCATGCTGTTTTGGCACCTTCTTGCCCGTTCCCGGAAGGATGGTTGATAAGACTTCTTTTTAAATATTCAGAACTAACGACCTGTGTACGTATTTGGGGAGGACTGGCCGATGGAGTATAAATCAAAACCAAGGCGTAGGGAGAAGGTGTCACATGGCAAGGAATCACTGACTCTAAACACCTTGCTGGTGTTGGTGGCGTTGGGTTCTGCCCTGCCCCTCGTGGCTCTGGGGCGGGGAAGTGCAGTGGTTAAGGGCATGGGTTCTTTTTCTTCTTTTGCCTTGCAGCATCTTAGTTCCCTCACCAGGGATTGAACCTGGGCCCCAGCAGGGAAAGCGCCGAGTCTTAACCACTGGACCGCCAGGGAATTCCCAAGGGCATGGGTTCTGAACTTGATGTCCTGGGGGCTTCCAGTCCTTGCCCTGCCGCTCAGAAGCTGCATAAATTGGCAGTCATTTAACGTGTCCTTGGCTCTGAGGTGAGGGGGTATAATAGATCCTGCTTCATAGGAATTGTAAGAATTGTTCTCCACATATGCCAGCACATGGTAAGTACTCATACAAGTAAGCCATTGTTTTTATTTAAGGATCTTAAAAAATCCCTTACTGTGTTCTTTACCCCAAGACCCTCCCCATTTGTTTTACCTCATTCTGTCCAGATAACAACCAGAACCAGCATATGCCCAGGCTTCTCCCACCTCTGGGCTCCTGCTGGCCAGTCCCCTCTATTTGGAATGTCCCTGTCTTTGCCCTTCCTTGTTCCCTCAGAACTTATCTCAAGCACTGTGCCCTCTGTGAAATGTTCCTAGAGCTCCCACCCCACCAGCCAGTCCCCCTTAAATGCCTTATTACATCCTTGTTATGCCTTTTGTCTGCAACTATTGTTGGCCCAGGTATGTCCCATGGAATGGCAGTCTGGAGGATACTTTGTAAAAAAGGAGTTTTGGGAAAGGCTACATACTTGATGCCCATTTGTACAGTACCAACCCACAGTGGCAATTTTAAAGGCTCTGAGAAGTTCTGCAATTCAGAAATCTGTCGAACTTTGTTTGCCCCAGAACTCTCCAAACCTCTGACCTTAGGACACTTTCTTCCTGGAATAACTATTGACAAAGCTTTGTGACCTTCTTGGGGGATGTGGTGTTGTAGACATCTATATAGTAGTTTGATGGTATCTCCCCATTTGACAGTCAAGGAAACCAAGTAACTGGCCCCAGGTAAACCTGTGTGTGTCTCCATCAACTCCTGGATCACGTGGCAGGTCCTTTATGTGGGTGTTCAGGGCTAGGTGGCAAGGAAGGGCTGGCTGTGACCTGCTCTCAAAGAGCATTTGGCCTTGTTGAGGGAATGAGATGGACACATGAAACAGAGAGAGGTTAACTGCCAAATCATGCATCCCTGAGCCTGTGTGTAACAGGAGCCCTGGCGCAGTCCGCATCCCTGCCCAAGGAAGGACACGAGAGTCAAATGTCCTCTGTGAACCCAGCACTGTCCCCAGCGCCTGGGACCCCGGAATTCTGCCCCACCTGCCTCCCCCAGAGATCCCCATGGGTTCCGTGACTCCACAGTGCTCTGGTCCCGCGGGGGCACAGCTGAGGGAGGGGAGAAGAGGCAGCAGAGAAGAGAAGAGCCTTCTGTTTATCAATGCACAGTCTTCCCTTCCTTTCTGGGGAAAAAATGTTCTCTTTCTGATTCCTCTTTTATTATGGGAAATTCTCAGGGGAGCAGTTACCTGACAGTGGGAATTATCGACTGTCTTTATTCTAGTGCCTGTCTGCCTAAATTCCTTCTTGGAATAATTGCTTTTGGTGATTCAGAGCTGCTGAACATTGTTTTAGGAGAGGGTGCCGGTGCAGAGGCAGGGGGATGCCCACAAATGTGTTTTCAAGGGTGTGTGGGCGGCCAGCGGCGCTGCTGGTGATGGTGAGGGTGGTGTGGTAGACGATACAGTTCTTGCCTTTGAATTGGTCCCCTCTCATACTGACAGTGCACGGGTGGCACGGGAGCTCACTTGACTGTGGAACTGGGGCAGGTTTACTGTAGGAAAAAGAAGAGCTGAAAGGCAAGTGTCACATCTGATGGGTTTGGTCAGCCCACACCTTGGGCGTTTAGTCCTGGCCATTGGCCCCAGCCTGACCCTGACCCTGGCTGTTGTCATGTGGCCTCCCGGAGGGCCAGGGAGAAAGTGGCGACTCCTAGGAGAGCCTTGAAGGAGAGCAGCTGCTGTGAATCGGCCTGCCCGTCCCTCTGGGCAGCCTGAAGTGCTGGCCCTGGACCCTGCTGCCTGGGGCACTGCTGTCCCCTGGGAGGGGAGGGCAGGTCAGGGTGCCGGCTTAGTGGGATGCCGAGAAGGGCATGAAGGGAGGATCTCAGCGCAGGACTGGGAGGTTTACCTGCTCAGTGGATAAGAAGGCAAGTGTGGGCATTTCCTCCCAGAAACGGCCCCCAGCAAATGCCCAGAAAAGGCCCAATTTCAAATGAGTGAGTGTTCTAGATGTGGAAGGGAAAGCCTGGACTACAAGGTTCCTCAGGTTTCTCACCTGGAGCTTATATGGGCGGGGGGCGGGGGCAGCATGGTACAGGGGCTTCAGTGGAATCTCTCCACCCCCCCCACCCCTCCCTCACCCAGGGA
Source organism: Monodon monoceros (assembly GCF_005190385.1). NCBI lineage: Eukaryota > Metazoa > Chordata > Mammalia > Artiodactyla > Monodontidae > Monodon > Monodon monoceros. Next base: position 100,393,943 of record NW_021703782.1, read on the forward strand.
GAAGGAGGGTCCAGCCCCAGAGGTGGCCTGTCCTTTGTCTTAACCACTGCCCTCCCCCGCTCCCTCCGTGAGACCTGGACACTGCACCTCCCTGCCTGGGGGGTCACATGGCATTTTCCTCCCCATTTTACAGATGAGGAAGTCGAGGCCCAGGGTGATCTGTCCAAGTTCCCACCGGACTCCCAGTCTCCTGACTCCAGGTCCAGGACCCCTGGGGGCTGTAGTGGGGGGGTTGGGAGGCTTAGCATCAGCCCATCGGAGGAGGGGCTGAGCCCTTTGAGGGGAGAGTGGTTTCTCTTGTTCCATCACCATCTTAGTTGGAGTTGGTTCTGTGACTGGTTCCTTGAGTCTGTGTAACCATCTGTTAGACTGGGAAACTCCTGAAGGACAGGGACCCTTTGTCACCCTGGAATCACGCCTCAGTGCCCAGCTCGGTGTGTGTGTGTGGGTGGTCAGCTAGGGGTCTTTCAGGCATAAGAGGCAAAGATCCCATCAAACTGGCCAAATTTAGAGGGATGTTACGGGCTCACATATCTACAGAACCCAAGGAAGTGCAATGGACCGTAACTGAATGAGTTAGGCCGTGATATCTGTTTCTCTCCTCTCACTCCACCCAGTTCTAAGCTCTGTTTCTCCACTGCAGTGGGAGTGGAGGAAGTGGGTCCCCAGGGAAGATTGGGGCACTGGCCCCAGAAGAAGAGGGAGCAAACACAGGCAAAAACAACAGAAAGCCCAGAAACACGATGCACATGTCATGAATGGCTGGTAAATTCAATGGATTTTTGTAGACACTTTTTTTTTTTTCCTCCAAAGAAGGAATTTACATTGGAGGCACATCATATCCTAGAACAAAACCAAGCAGACCCTGGGCCCTGAGAAGGATCTGAAGCCACAGCTTGGCTCAGCAGGAAAGAGCGGCATAATTGATTAGTGAAAGGGGTCTGCGCCTTGCTGGGAGAGGCAGGGTCTGCATGTGCTCTGAGGGCCTGGGTGCCATCCCTTGTTGGGTTTGGGTTTTGGTGTTATAGGTGCTTTTTTTTTTTTTTTTTTTTTTTTGCGGTACGCGGGCCTCTCACTGTTGTGGCCTCTCACTGTTGTGGCCTCTCCCGTTGCGGAGCACAGGCTCCAGACGCGCAGGCTCAGCGGCCATGGCTCACGGGCCCAGCCGCTCCGCGGCACGTGGGATCTTCCCGGACCGGGGCACGAACCCGTGTCCCCTGCATCGGCAGGCGGACTCTCAACCACTGCGCCACCAGGGAAGCCCCATAGGGGCTTTTAAGGTTTGAAAACAACTGGGTTGAAACTAAATAATGTCGAAAGACTCCTCCAAACTTCAAAAGACCAAATACATGTGCTTGGAAGCCCTTTCTGACCATACATAATACTATCCTACGGAACCGACAGGTAAATTATAATGAGATAGGACATGATGAGGGGTGATTGTTGGAGGCTGTGGTTCCTGGCACTCTGAGGCTCCAGGGAGGCCTTCTTGTCCTTTGACTGTGACATCAGTGAGCTGCACAGCTCCTGCCTGCAGGGGCACATACTTATTGAGTGCCTACCATCTGCCAGGCACTGTTTTAGTTTGAGTGCCTAGTGTTTATCACTGTTTACCGGGTTGAGAACTGGTATGATTTTAGGAGCTCCTGTAAACCGCCTCTGGTGCCTGAAATTCCACCATTAGTGGTTGATTTCTTTGGGTTAAACATTGCCCTTACTAGCTTAGGTGCTAGGTACTAATGGGATACTGAATGTGTATCTCATTGATCTCTAAGCCCTATTTGGGTTGCAAGTTATTATTTGGAAGTGTGGAGACAGAGGAGTTAAACAGGGGACCCGGATAGGACATCGGGCTGGTGGTGGAAGTCAAGATTTGCACGTTGTACGTCACTGTGCCTACCCCACCCTGGGCGCTAAACTTAGCAACCGTCAAAGATTTTAGTCATCAAATCGTTTTTAGCGGTCATTGTTTTCCAAGTTTGGATCCTAGAGAACAAGAACTAAAGGTCCTTCCCGCCTCTGGCCCCCCGCTGCAGCCTTCCAGGTCCTTCCGCTCAGATGGGCGGCTCCTACTGTGGCCGCCGCGGCCAGCTGCTAGAGGAAGTTGCTGGAGCCGCCCTCCCACTCTTCCCAGCTGGAAGAACAGTTGTCTGCCCCTACCTGGTCACCTTCTGGCCCCTAGGAACCCCTTCCCCAATGACAATATCCACCACTGACCAGTCAGCAAACGCTGACCCTCCCCCCCACCCCATACAGTGGTTAAAAGTATGTGTGAGATCTGGAGTCCGACTGGGTTCAAGACCAGCTGGGTGACTATACCACTCTTTGCCGACTTTCCCGTCTGTAAAATGGGATAACAGTACCATCCCCCAAAGGATTTATGCAGGTGTCATTGAGATAGATGATCACGTCCCTAGTTCAAGACCTGGCACATGAAGGAAACTCTACATGGGATCTTTTTTTTTTTTTTTCTTCTCTTTGCTGCGCCATATGGCATGTGGGGTCTTAGTTCCCCGACCAGGGATCGAACCCGTCTTAACCACTGGACTGCCAGGGAAGTCCCGATACGTGGGATCTTTGATGATTATAATATCATTACTGCTCGGGGCCTCAGCCAGCCTTCCCACAGTGGGTACCAGCCTCCAGCTGCCCGACTCTTGCCTTCCCAGGCACTGCACCTCCTGGCCCTTTGCATGTAGATGCCTTCTGACCCTCGGAGGGTCCTACCCCGGCTACCCTCCTCTGACCTGGGAACCCCATTCACGCTCAGGCTGTCAGCTACCCCTGAACCTGGACTACTTCCAATCCCGACGGTAAGTCTCTCGCTCTAATCCTCCCTCCAGAGTTCCAGATGGAGAAGTGATTTTTACCAGATGTTCTGAAGGCACATCAACTGGTCTAACATGGAAATCCTGTTCCTTCCACTAAAACCACTTCCTCCCACCCCTAACCACCCCTCCCCCAGCCCCGACTTCCTGCTTTCAGGTGAAGGCTGCGCTGGCCAGGCCACCCGGGCTGGGGAAGCCCTGCCTGGTGCCTCCCCTCCTTTCCCTCCTTCCTCCTTCGTGAAAGACCAGTAGTTCCCTTGGCCACTGGTTCCTACCTCCATCCCTGCCCCCACTGTCCACTAGGCGATGCCCCAGCCACCGCCTCCTGCTTCCCCCTGCACCCCACCTCCAGGGGACCTTTCTAAACCCAGGTCTGATGGAGTCACTCCCTCCCCAGAGTGCGAGGGGCCTCTGCTTCCCCATCTCTCTGTTGGGAGGTAATATTTCCACTTCTCAGGGCCGGGGCTGCCGGTGGATTGAGCAGTGGTGTGAGTGACAGCAAAACAGAGGTGGACAAACTGATAATTAACAGATGTCAATTGTTAGTAGCTTCAAAGTACCACCAGGGCCCCAGCCCCACCCCCAGGTGGGAGGAAAGCTCACAGTCACTTGGCCCCTTGGACGAGATTGATTCCCAGCCAGCTTGGGACAGGGTTGACTGAGAAAGTGACAGGTGCCATGGGGTGTGTGTGGGGAAGGGGGGCGGGGTAAGTCCCGTTGCCAAGGCCCCTGGGCTTTGACTGACCGATTCCCAGGGGTCTTCTTGGGACGAAGACAGTGGCTGCTGAACTAAAGAGGAAGATCAGATGGGTAATGGGGAAGAACCATGATCCATCCGTAGTCCCGGTTCCCCAGTTTGATCCAGACCCAGGCTGCCGTCCTCTCTTCTGGGTGATTGCAGGATGCTTCTAACCGGACTCACGCCTTTGTTTGCTCTCCTACAGTCTGTTCTTTACTTAGTCACCAGAGTGCGTGTGGTTTTTTTAAATTTAAGGTTGATTGGTTCAAGTTGCTCTCACTTCCCACCGCTCTGGGAGCCACGTGTAACCTGCCCTTGGCCCTGACGTCTGGCTGGCCTGTCCCAGCTCACCTCCCCTTCCCCGTTCTCACCACTCTTCAGCCTCGCTGGTCTTTCCTTTGGTTTTGTCCACCTCTGGTCCCCTCTCCTCCTTGGAATGTCCCACTTCAGCTCTCACCTGAAATGACCTTCCTCCGGGACCACGTGTCTCGTCGAGGGTGACCCTTCCCGTGATCTGTTAGTCTCTGCCTCAATACTTGTTTTTTCCTCTCTAGCGCGCATCACAGTCTTAACTTCCATGTGTGTATACGTGTGCGTGTGTGTGTGTGTGTGTATTGATAGTTTGTTTAACGCTTGTTTTCGTTTGTTTCACAGGACAGAAAGCCCAGGAGGACAGGCTCTCTGTCTGGCTTTTCACCATTAGCATTTGACGGTTTCTGGTACATAGTAGGTCCTCAGTAAATATTTGTCAGATGAATGCATGGATGGGTAAATGGAGGCCTCAAGAGAGGCAGACCCTTGGCTAGGGTGACCAGCCGTCTTGATATGCCCAGGACTGGCGGCGGGGGGCGGGGGGGAGGGATTTCCCGGGACATGGGACTTTCAGTTTTAAAACCACTATAGTTGCAGGGAGACCAGGATGAACTGACACCCTGACCCTGCCCAAGTGTCCATTCCTGGAGGACTGTGATTTTCGAGGTCCAGATGCTTTTTAATGTTCACAGTCTTTAGAAGGAGTCCAGGCAGGTGCATTCCTAAGGACAATGTGTGGGGGACGGCACAGGGGCTGCCGGGCAGGTGGGCTGCCACTCCCCACCTGGCTGCTCTCGGCCTCACCTGAGCTTTGCGCCGTCCCTGTTAAGCGTGTGGCCACAGCTCCTCTCGCCCCGTCTTTGCAGAGGAGACTGACTTGACACGCCCGAGGTCAGCTCCAGACGGCCAGGCCAGGGGCCTTGTTCCAACAGCATGGCTGGACCCCACTAGGGCTGCCATAAAAAATACCACAGGGGTGCTTCCCTGGTGGCGCAGTGGTTGGGAGTCCGCCTGCCGATGCAGGGGACACAGGTTAGTGCCCCGGTCCGGGAAGATCCCGCATGCCGCGGAGCGGCTGGGCCCGTGAGCCATGGCCGCTGAGCCTGCGCGTCCGGAGCCTGTGCTCCGCAACGGGAGAGGCCGCAACAGTGAGAGGCCGGCGTACCGCAAAAAGCAAAACAAAACAAAACACAGACGGGGTGGCTTAAACAATAGAAATTTATTTTCTCATCGTCTGGAAGCTAGAAGTCCAGGATCAAGGTGTCGGCAGGGATAGTTTCCTTTGAGGCCTGTTCTCCTTGGCTTGCAGGTCGCTACCCTCTTCCTGCCTGTTCACCTGGTTGTCCTCTGTACACGTGGGCCCCTGGAGTCCTTTTGTGTATCCAGTTTCTTCTTGTAAGGACACCAGTCATATTGGACTATAGGCCCCACCTTGATGACCTCGTTTTAACTTAATCACCTCTTTAAAGACTTTATTTCCAAACAGTTACATTCTGAGGTACTGGGGGTCGGGGCTTCAACATGTGAATTTTAGGGGAACACATGTTGGCCCATAAGTCACCCTAGGCCTGAGTGACTACCTCCAAATATGACCTCGAGGGTGGTGGTGTCAGGCCAGTGGAGCTTCACCCAGGGCAAGAGGCCTCCTCTTCTTGGGGGCTGGAGGACCCCAAGGGTAGGTTGTCAGCCTTAAGGCTTGGAGTTTTCTTCACCTCCACACTGTTTGGCTTTTTCTATTCCTTCCACATTTGCAAATTCTCTCAAGAGAGAAACTGTTGGCGGTTCTCTCACCTGCCTGGGGCCAAGCCAGGTTGGCTGGTTTTGTCTGGACTGTAGTCCCAGCCTCCAGCCTCAAAGCTTGGGGGTTCCCTCCTGGTGCAGCCAGCCCCCTGCTTACCTCAGAGCCCCATCTTCCCTGAAGCAGCTCTTCCAAGCCGAGTCCGTGGCTCCCTGCGCCTGTGCCCCAGCCCTAGCCAGCCTGCCTGGAGCTGGAGTCCTGTTCCTGGCAGCCCCAGGACTCGGTCAGCACCTGGCACACTGGAGGAACCACAGGGCCTGAGGAAAAGAGAAGGAAGGCACCTTAGGAGCGGTCTGGGTGGCCGCTGAGAGTGCTGGGATAGACTGCCTGCAGCCAACTCCAGGCTGTACCGCTTACTAGGTGACCTTGGACAAGTCAGGTCCCTTGTCTGAGCCCTGGTTTACTCATCTGTAAATGGGGAAGTGATGATAACTACCTGCCGGGATTGCTGAGAAAGTGAAATGATAGGAGCTCATCTGAAGGATTTCACAGGGTGCCAGCCATGTAGTAAGTGCTCCATGAATGTTAACTTCTGTTATTTGGGGACCTAGTGGGTTTGGAGAAGAGTATGCCTCTGTAACGGGCCTTCCTGGGCAGCTCTGAGGCTTATCATTTCCTGCCCCACCAAGGGCATGGGTGGGGGCCGAGGGAGAGGAGGAGGCCCCGGCTTTGCCACCCAGCCCCTCTGTGATGTGGCTGTGTCCCTCACCTCCTCTAGGCTTAACTGTCCCTGCTGGTCACGATAAGGATGAACCCTTACAGGCTATGGCCCTTTCCCAGGTCCCTGGACAGCTCAGTGGCCATACAACACCCTGGGAGACAGGTACTGTTATATTTTCCCCCCTATTTTGCAGAGGAGGAAGCAGACACTCAGAGAGGTGAAGTCATTTCCTCTGGGTCACACAGCTGGTGGCTACAGAGCCAACTGGGCTGCCTCCAGAGTGGCTGGTCCCTGAGCCCCCTTGGTGCTGAGGTGTGGGTGTGGGCTCTGGGGCTGTTTGGGCTGACAGGATGGCAGGATCAGGGAGGGTTGTTTGTTTGTTTTTTTGGCCTTTTCTTCTTCTTTTCTCATTGTGGCTGCTCTGAATTCTGAGCTGTTGCTCCCTGAGGCTACTGGAGACAGGCGGACTGGCCCGAATCTGGCATATGCAGCCCTATTTGATATGACCTGTATGGTGTTTGTTTTAAAATGTGCACGAGTTGCTTACATATAATAGTCAGGAGGTTTTCAAAAATTAAAATCTGGTAGCTACTCTTGAATCAGATCATCTGGCCATTGTGGACCTGCTTTCCAGTAGCCTCGCTGTGGGCTGGGGCGTGAGTACTCCTTTTTTAAAATTAATTAATTAATTAATTAACTAATTAATTTTTGGCTGCGTTGGGTCTTTGTTGCTCCGTGCAGGCTTTCTCCAGTTGTGGCGATCGGGGGCTACTCATTGCTATGCGCGGGCTTATTGCGGTGGCTTCTCTTGTTGTGGAGCATGGGCTCTAGGCACGCGGGCTCAGTAGTTACAGCACATGGGCTCAGTAGCTGTGGCTCGCGGGCTCTAGAAAGCAGGCTCAGTTTAGTTGCTCCGTGGCATGTGGGATCTTTCCGGACCAGGGCTCGACCCCGTGTCCCCTGCACTGGCAGGCGGATTCTTAACCACTGTGCCACCGGGGAAGTCCCGTGAGTACTTCTCTGAGTCTGGCTGGCCTGCTTCCCTCCTTCTCTTCCCTTCCTGGCTCCCACTGGCATTAGCCCTCGAGATGCCTGAGCTGGACAGGGCTGGGCAGGTATCGCGAGTGTGGCCCCAGGAGCCCCTCTGGGGAGCTCCCTGCTGCTAAGGGAAGGCAGAGTCATAATTCAAGGCAAAATGAGTGGCCCCGGAGAGATGTCCAGACAGTGGTTGGGGCTTTTGAGCTCCGTGCCAGGCACTGGCCAGCCCTGGAGGCTGCAAGGAGATATTGGGGACACAGACTATCCTCAGAAAGTCTGCATCTCAGGGGGTGAAGGTGCCTGGAATGGGCTTTCAAGCAGGATGTTATTTGAACCTGCACAGTGAAAGCACAGAGGCGTTCTAGGCAGAGGGAGTAGTGTGAGCCGAAGTTCAGAGGTGGGACCTCAACAGGCCTCCCCAGTTTGAGCTTTAATTGGGCGGGTCCACCTTCCAGCCCCTCCCCACGTGGGAGCCAGGCTGGAGCTTAGGACTTGCTGGAGAGTGAGGAAGGTGCAGGGAGATTCAACTTGGAGCAGCCGTGACTTGGGAGGACAAAGTTCTGTGTGTTTTCAAATGTCTAAAGGCTTTTAATCTCTAATTCTCCTTTTAAAATTGACTTTATTTTTTAGAGCAGTTTGAGGTTCACAGCAAAATTGAGCGGGAAGTAGAGAGAGTTCCGTATTCTCTGCTCCCCACACACACGACCTCCTCCGCTATCAACATCCCACACCAGGATCTGTTTTCTAATATATAAGAACAGCCTATTCCATGATTTAAAATAAAATCATTCCAGAAGGGTATAAAGTGTGAAAACTAAACCTCTCCCCTTGCTTGCCCCCCACTCAACACACACACACACACAAGCACGCTCCCCAGAGTAACCGCTGTTTATTTTTGGAACACTATGCAGGAACCTCTTTCCGTGCCTCCATGGACGTGTACATCCAGGGGGTTGTCCCACGTATCCTGCACCTTCACCCTGCAGCGCCCCATGTCTGCACAGGCATCTCTGCTTCCCGCTGCAAGAGGGCGGCACAGAACTCCATCTTCCGGAGGGGACCGTAATTGATTCAGCCAGGCCCCCGACGATGGACATGGATGTGGTTTTCAGGGGTTTTTTTTCCTGCTGCAAACAGGGGTACGGAAACATCCTTGTACATCTGTTCTTGTGAGAGTTTATCTGAGGGATAGGATGGAGAAAGATTACATGAATTTAAAATGGACATTTTATGGATTTTAATTTTTGATACACTTTGCCAAGGCGCCCTCCGCAAAGGTTGGGGTCATTTATACTCCTGCCCATCATGGGTGAGAAGTGACGTGGTCACGAGCTTCTCCTGCGTGAGCAGTGGGGCTGGGCTAGGGCTCCGGTAGAGTTTGGGTGGGCTTTATGGGGCAGGACCCAGTCGGAAGTGGGGGCCTTTGGAGTACGTTTTTCTCAGTGCTCTTTTGAGCTCTTATTTATACATATGTATTCATGGAAGAAATCTATGATTCTGTTCAACAATTAAAAAAAAAATCATCTGTCATTCTGCAAATTGCTTTTTTCACTAAGATATTTTGGAGAGGTTTTCCTAGTTAGGACATGGACCTCTACCTCACTATTTCTCTGTGCTGCATAGGACATTCTTCAGTCTAGGGTGAGATGGTTGATTTAGGCCCCCTCTGCAGGTGTCTGAGGACCCCTGGGGTGTTTCAGGGAGCATCCTTCGTGGACCGCATCAGGCTCAGGTGCCAGTGTCGCTTCTGTCTAGAGAAAGTGGTTGTTGCTGGGAATGGCACAGATGTTTTTCCCGCTGTGAGCTCAGAGCAGAAGTCATGGTTCTTCCTTGGCCTTGAACTTGGGCCTGGCCCTTCTCTATGTTCTTCTTGAGCAATGTGCGGGTCCAGGGCATCTGCTGACTTTGTTCCTTTGACCCAGGGCTGCCCTCTGCTCAGGGAGTTGCTGCGATGCCAATTCCTACTCCCCTTAGCCATCCTGGTTGACTGGTCAGGTGGGCCCCCCTTCCGGTGATCCTGGGGCAGCCACCCACTGCCTGCGGATGAACAGACCTGCCTCTGGTGGGAGGTTGGCAGGAGCATCGAGCCAGGAGCTCACTCATTCATCTACCAGCATGACTTTCCTCATCTTTCCTCTTGGAAGAGCCCCTGTGGTGTGTCTGGGTCTGGCTGAGAGTACGGTGGTGCAAGTGATGAGGGAAAAGACTCATTTAGCCCCTACCCACAGGTAGGTTCTGCTAAGGGCTGGGAGGACTGGAAGGCTTCTGACTCTGCAATCAGGGGAGGCTTCCTGGAGGAGGTGGTATGGGGCCAGCAGGGCAGGGAGACGAGTGTCTGGTCTCTGAGGGAGCCCCTGGGCAGAGGTGGGAAAGGGAGGGAAGGGTGTGTGGAGGGGCCTGGCAAATCTCCTTAAGAGAGACTCTTTAGAGAGAATGGGGGGACCACTCGGAGGCTGGAGAGCTGATAAAGGGGTATTTGGAGCCAGACAGACTAGAGCTCAAACTCTGGCTCTGTCAGTTTCCAGCTGTGACTCCTTGTGCCGTCACTTAACCTCTCTGAGCCTTAGTTACCTTGCCTGTAAAATGGGATAATAATAGTGCCTCGCTCGCAGGGCTGGCAGTAGGGTTGTCTGAGCTCTTGCCTGGACAGTGGTTGGCACAGACCTGCACAGGATAACTGGTATGGGGTAGCATGCAGGTGAATCAATCACCTGGGCGTGGGATGATGACTAGATCTGGCAGCGAGGTCTGGGTGAGGCCAGAGACTTCCCAAGTGGAGTCCCTAGGACTCGGTGATGGGCTCGTGCTGGTGAAGGCGACAGAGGTGACAGAGTTGACCCCCTTGCCTTCTCGGGTCCCACACCACCTTGGGGAGCACTGTTTGGGGGCCCTGTCTGCAAAAAGCAATCCATTCATGAGTCTTTGGTGGGTAGGCCAGGAGTCTTTGAGGGCAGGACCCAGGCTGAAAGATGGCCCTGGGAGATCCCAGGAGGAGAGGAGGTGACAGAGGGAGGGGAGGATTGACAGCAGCCCCCAGGCTTGGCGCTACACTCAGAAAATGTGGCCAGAGATGATCTCCGAGCAGCCATTGGGCGCGTTGTCATGGCGCCCTTTCTTCCCGGGTAATTAATGGTGCTTTCATCCCTACGGAGGTTGGTGGTGGGCACAGCCGTGTGGCTGGGCGGGCGCCAGGCAGGTAGTCTGAGCCCACTCCAGCCTTCCTTGGCGATTTATCGCCTGTCAGCCCTGCTCTTTGGGGACATAAAACAAGTTCCCTGGGAGGCGGCCAGGGGCCCTGAGGCCCTGGGCTAGGCTGTCTGGGGCACAGCGGCTCCAAGAGGTCATTCTCCAGGAGCTCTGCCAAGCCTACCCCACTGAGGGGCTTCAGGATAAGCCAGAACAAGCAAACCGTGAGCACAGGGCTTGGTTCCTCCATGGTGATCTGACCATGCAGGTGGGTGGAGACGGAGCTCTGAAAACGTCAGGGGCTCTCAGGACAGTGCACAGCAAGAATCGGGGCTCCAGGATGAACCTTGCTCTTTCCCCTTCAGCCCCTGCCTCTAAGCCATGGGTTCTTAACCAGGGACCCCAGGAGTCTCTGGGTGGAATCTGGAGTGTCCATGAACTTGGACAGGAAAAATAAAATCCCACCTTTTTTGCTAACCTCTAATTACAATTCCAAATTGTAATTCTTTCATGACAAATGTAGGTGATGAACCACAGTGGCATTAACTGCTCTGTGATTTGTGGAGATCATAGAGACCACAGGGACTATCGCGTCATAGTAGTTTTGTGGGTATCTTGAATAATGCTTTTGTTCCTCCTACTTCAAAATTATAGTAGCTCTTAGAACGGTACCTTGTTATTTAAGGCATTAATAAAGAAGCAAACATACTGCTAATAATTTTTAATAATATTTTGATAATCATATTTCCATGTAATTGGTTTCCTTTGTAATCCTTGATATTTTATTTTATGCATTTAAAAACATTTTTCTGAGAAGGGGGTCTTAGGCTTTACCAGAGGCCATAGGAGTCCACGGCACCGAAAAAGGTGAAGGACTCACAGGCTTGGGTACCCAGGTTGCTCTGACCTCCCCCCAACTCACTGGTCAAGGTGTCCTGTTGCCAAGGGGACTCGTCTGCACTGAACCAGCCTGCAACGTGTACCCAGCTGTGTGCTGGGCCTTGCATGGGGGTGGGGTGGGGAAAGAGCCCCTGGTGAGGGAAGACCTTGCCCTCCAGGAGCTCCTGGGCTCCTTGGGGGTAGGGGACGGGGAGCAAGACCTGCACCTAAACTGGCTGTACCAGGGGCCCAGGAGGCCCAGTGCTGTCGGGGTTCAGAGGAGGGAGAAGTCACTTCTGCTGTGGGGCCTGATCCCGGGGTGGCTTTGTGGAGAAGGTGGTACTGGACTTGAGCCTTGAGAATTTTGAAGTAAGAGACATGGGGAAAAGCCAGCAGGAGCCCAGGCATGGAGACCGCAAGCCTGGGTACACGCGGTGAGCGTGGAGGAGGGAGATGGTGGGACAGAGAGCAGAGGGATGGTTTGGGGCCCCTGAATGCAAGGCAAGGAAGCTCGTGCCCATGCTGTCGGCCCAGGGAGCCTCGGTGAAGTTTTCAGTGGAGAGACGTGGTCAGGTGTGCAGTCCAGGACAGTCCCTTTGGCTGCTGGTGGAAGGACGATGGGAGGGGATGGGGATGGGGGCCCATCTGTCAGTTTGGGGGCTGGGTGGCCAGTGAGGCGACTGGGCAGTCCTCTGATGGGGGATGTGGAGACCTGAACAGAGCCCAAACTGAGGGTCCTCATGGGGACAGAGCAGGGAGTCGTCCCCGCTGTGGGATGAGGGGAGTGGAAGGTCCCTGAGACCTCAGGCGCTAGAGTCTGAAGTCTAGAATCCTGGTTCTGTTGGTTATTAGCTGTGTGGCCTCGGCCACGTCGATTACACCGTCTAAGGTTCATTTCCTCATCTGAGACTTGCGGTGATAATCCCACCGGCCTGGCAGGGTTGTTCTGAGCGTGAAATGTGTTTAAAACTCAGCACAGTGCCAGGCACAGAGGGAGTGGTGGGAATGCCGTCGCTATGACTTTTTATCATCCTCTTGGGGACCCGCTGGATGGGAGGGGCTGCAGGGAGAAGAGAGGCGAAGCCTGAGGTTTCAGATCCTCACGGAGGCCGGGCCGGTGTGCCAGCATCTGAGAGACCAGGTCCATCCCCCAGCCTGGGCCTGGTGCCATCTTCCCTGTTGTTCCAAAGAGCTGGGGCAGCTGCCCCTTCTCCTGTCTTCACCTCCTCTGTCCAGCTGTCCCTCAGCAAGGCCTGCTCTGGCGCCTCAAGTGTAGTCTTTCAGGAAGCATCAAGTACAAGTTGCGTATATTTCTGACACCTCTGGTGGCATCTGACCAGAGTTCCTTCCGTCTGGGAGGTCCCAGTGTCGGGAAGATGCGGCAAAAGAGAGGGGTGCTCAGAGAGTGACATTAGGAGCCCCTCTTTGTTTCCAAGTCCCAGAGCAGAAGTCTCTAGACCAGCATTCAGCTGGGAGCCCAGGGCCCCAGCCCTCCCACCCCCCACCCCAAGCAGGGATGCCCTGGGTAAAGTTGGCGAGGGAGGAAGACGGGGTCTTGGAACACGGGCCCTGCTCACTCTGTGGCTGAGCCTTGGGGTCCTGGCATTCCATTCGCACCTTCCCACGCTCACCCTGGACCCTCATGGGGTCTCCCACTACCCACATGGCTTCCCTCCCTCCCGGGTCGAGGGGGTCTAGCTTTCACCCCTCTGAGTGATTGCGCTGCTCCGGGCAGTGGGAGCCTGCTGACGCCGGAGAATAAATTTGCCCTGTTTTGTAGAGCATGCGGAAGCATATTTGGGGGGGAGGGGTTAATCTTCTTAATGAATCGTTCTCAGATTGTACACTGTTAAACCCCCGGAAAATTCATGAGCACGCTGGGAACAGAGACTTCATTGGGAAGGTTTGACATGAACAACACAATAAACGCGGCTTCTAAATTGGGTCAGGGAAGCTTCCGAGGCCCAGGGAGAGGACGTTCCCACTCGCTTGGCCCTCCTCAGGCCTGTAGATTAATTATGCACACAAACAGGGCCCTGTCCTCTCTTGTCAGAGCTGGGGGTGAGGGTGGGGCTGTGTCTGTGCCCACTGACCCACCCCCACTCCCACCTTGGCTGCAGACAGAGTGCCTGGTGAGGCATTTCAGCCTCCGTGCTTTGTTAATCCTGTGTCTCCACAGCAAGGTGGGTGTACATTTCAGCAAGAGAGATGTAGGTTAGATAGGGGAAGAACTTCCTGGCTGACCGTGGGGTGGTGTGAAATCCCGGAATGGGCTGCTCAGGGAACACGAGGAGACTCTTTTCTTTAGGGCTTTTAAGACCCGGCAGGTTCTACGTCCCCACCCCATTCTGCACTCTTGGGCCATTGCCCCATGACACCAGTGACCAGAACAGACATTGCTCTAGGCTCTGGTCTCAGGAACCAGCCTGGAAAGTGCCTCTTTCTGGGCCATCATGGGGGACTTACCACCTGCCTGGCCTAAGAGGCCCAGTTAATTCCACACAGGGCCAGCATCCTCTTAGCCCGAGCCCTCACCATGGTCAAACCACGTGGCATTTGGAAAAGAGAAGCCAAGTTAAGTCTCTCTGTGGTTCCCAGGCTGCCGCTAAACCTCAGTGGGTTCCCTCCCTTCCCCAACACCATCTACCTGTTGGAATCCTTCTCAAAGGCCTGGCCCAGATGCTACCTCCTCTGTGAAGCCTTCCTTGATTTCTCCCTGCCCTGTCAGTCAGAATTAGTTACTCCCTTCCTCATGCTTCCTCTGCCTTGGTTCCTTGTCGGTGGGTCCCTGTGGGAGGTCACGTGTCCCACCAGACTGTCGGCTCCCTGAGGACAGGGACTGTGTCGGAGCCCCCTTGGGCCCACACAGTGTCCCTCCCAGGACCGTGCCAGTACTCGCATGGGTTTTCGAATGCCAGCTCCTGGGATGTGTCCCCCATGCACCCCAGTGTGGCAGCTGAATGGCTTGGTTTCCCAATGTCAGTTGTGGGAATCTGGACTCTTGAACTGGGAGCAGATCGGGGACAGAAGGGGAAGCAGAAGAGAGTCCCTGGCTGGCCACAGCTGGGCCTGTCTTTACCCACTTGGTTCTGACATTTCACACTCTTTATTCCTTTTCTTCTGAGACTGCGCAAATCCCTCTGATTCTGCAGGTCTTTGGAGGGAGGAGAAATGGCCCTCAAGTGTACACATGAACCCCTCCCAGAGCCACTGTGGCCCCAGGCGTCCCCTTGCGCATGGAAACCAGCCCCATCCTAGCACAAGCCTGGGCAGGCGCAGCCTCTGTGAGCAGTTTGTAAGGGGTGACGTGTAGGTCTGAGGCTGGGCGGGCAGTGGGGGTGAAGTGCTCTGTCAGCACCAGAGAAAGGAGGGGGGCCCCGGGGGAAGGGGAGGAGGGGACCTTTCTCTGGGGACAGCGCTGCTGGCAGGTATTACGGGGAGCCTCCCAGCCCATGAGGGAAGGGTCCTGGTGGTCCAGCCTCAGGGGCAGGCGTGGAAAGGAAGCAGGTAGTGGAACAGGGCAAGGCGGTGGACAGCCTGCTCGGCTGGGGAGCCCCTTCGGGTGTTGCCTCCTGCCCCAGCCCTGCCCCCAGCACGTGGGCTCCCTGCTGACTGGGGCCTCAGAGGCCCCCTCAGCCAACCTGCTGCTGTGTGTGTGTGTGTGTGTGTGTGTGTGTGTGTGTGTGTGTGTGTGT